>NC_061117.1:112073406-112180097 GCF_002878395.1 Capsicum annuum
TATAGGCCAAAAATTTATCGGGGCATGCTAGGGAGGTTTGGGATCGTGTCACGCCCCAAAATCCCATCGGGCCGGACTGGCACCCGAAGCCGAGAAGGCCCGGGAGAACCCGTTCAAATACCTGTACTTTCACTTACATGTCACCAAAAAAAAATTGGACAGCACGTCATTGCATATAGAAAGGTCTAATTACCTGTATCAGCACAACACACACAAATATATATATATAATACTTGGCCGTCGGGGCCACCACATATACAAATATAACGTTACTATATAAACTTCCATGACTTTACCCTTCCTTATGTCTACAAAGCCTCTAGGATATACATGACATAACTAGGGTCGGGACAAACCCCCGCCCACACGTGACTCATGTACAATAACAAAACATAAGGAACCGACTCGGAAAGCTCCGAAGCAAACTGGAGCTCACCAACAATAGCTGTATGACCTGGCTCCTACTTGTGCGGTGTATGAGTTGAGGTACCTGTGCCTGCAGCATGAAATGCAGGTCCCCCGTGAGGGACGTCAGTACGAAATATGTACTGAGTATGTAAAGCTGTAAATAATCACATATGATATAGGAGCTCAATAGAAATCAGAAACAAGTGAATAAGTCATAATAGGAGTGGACCACACTTACTAGAATTTGTGACAACCTGTACATTGTATTTATTCAATCACTTTACCTTCGTTCTTATCGTCTTTGTAATCATTACTGTACTGTACTGTGACCATTAGGCTGCCTCCAGTACATATCAACTGGGATCGACCCATGCTAGGCTTATGCCCCTGGGATACCACCCATAAACACATAAATAGGGATCGACCCATGCTAGGCTTATGCCCCTGGGATACCACCCGATAAGAGAGAACTCCCTTCACTTAGTTCAATTAATCTTTGAGATTGTTATTTCAGTCGCCACCACATTTTTGATACTTTGAAACAATGATACATCAATAGGAACCAAGTAATAGACCTTCTATATAATAATGATGTAATAAAGACTCATTGGTACATCAACAATGTGTTTCAGAATCATCAATATCACAACAATGAAATAAGAGCCTTTTGGTATATCAATGAAACATTTTGACACTTTATAGGATGGAAACAACTTCGTTGGTAACGTAGAACAATACATGTTTTTGGACAACCTCGGAATCTTACTTGATGGAACATTGGTGTTTTCATGCCAAAGAACATTGTTAGAGTATGCTTTACATACCTCGTTGTAGATTCAGATACCAATTCAACACAACTTCCCGCCTTTACAAATCACTTATCTACAATGAAATGTTTGGCATTTAATATTAGCAACCCAACACCACAATTCTCTTCCATAATTCCATACTACCAATATTTGCAAAACATTCCAAAAACCAACTTAAACAATAGGTTTATGTGTGTATATGTATATAATCATCATTTCAATACCACATCATCAATACTACATCATCACCCCAAATTCCTTCACAATTTAACATAATCCAACCATGCACAAGAATAATCCAACATCATTTCCAATCATCTTTCAACAACAATCAAATAACATACTTCTTATGCTCACATGCATATATATATCTATATATATATATATACATATCCATATAAATAACACCAACATAATTTACATCCTTACCAAAAAAATGGCCCTTTTGATTTCGAAGTCCTGTTGGCACAAATAAGGGGTGCTTCTCGAAGCCCTTGAGATGGTGAACACAACTACGGAATCAATTTGGATTTTCTACGGTTGAATCACAAGATAATTGGAGTTGAAATTTGGCTAGGGTTTCTTAGTTTTCAATAATGGATGATAAAATAATGGATATGAGGCTAATTCTATGTATATAATGACCAATTTTCGTTCAAGAGGTGATGGAAAATGACCATATTGCCCTTAAAAATTTAAGTAAATCCGAATCTGTCCATGGTGGACTGTTTTGATAGGCTAAAGTAAATCGGCCATAACTCTTTGCTCCGATATCGGATTTGGGTGAAATTGGTATCGTTAGAAAGATAATTCAAAGTTCTTTCATTTCATATAAATTAATCCACCCAGTTCGTCCTGTACAAGTAGTTATGATCGTTTGAAGTTGACCCTAAAAATCTGTTTTGAGAGGCTGAAGTAAAACGAGTATAACTCCTTACTCAGATGTTGGATTTGGATGAAACCAATTGCATTGGAAAGAAGACTCAAAGATATTTCTTTTGATATGTGGTAGCTCTCCCAGTTCATTATATTGAGGGAGTTATGATCGTTCAAAGTTGACCCAAAAAAACTGGCAGGCCTCAGTAGTTTCCTGCACATTTTACTGTTCACATCCCGGCCACCGTTTTAAAGTTTCGAACGAGCTCGCTTATATCCGAAACTTATCCGTTTTTGGAAATCTTTATATCGTTGGAAAGCTTATTCAATAACCTTCGTATGGAACCATCGACGGGAAAATTCCGATATAAATAAAGTCGATTCCTATACACCTATAATCAAACTATACACTTGAAACCATCTCAAAATAATCAATACTCATACTTAAACTCATATATACCTAACTTAGGATCAATACATATACCCCAACACATATAACAATGACTAATGCACGTAATTAAGTACGGGGTGTTACAAAAGTGTATCTAATTATGTGACTGAGACTTGGCACCAAAACCTATATTATAAAATAATATAGTACAAAAACGTATGCTATCAGTATTTTGAAAGTACTGAGCATGAGAGATATGCGATGTTATAAATATATTGAACATGCTCTATAACTGATGTGTGTGAAATTCGTAAAACTAAATAAGTAACTGAATTATAGTACAATGAATCGAAAGTAAAATTACAATTCAAGTGTGAAGCATAGTTTTAAAATCATAAAGTAACTCATTTCAACAGAAACTGGGGGTCATGTAACAATCATCTTAAAATTATCTCTATGGGAGGTTGCCATATACCCAATTAAAGGTATAGAAAATGTCTGATGTAGATCCACTAATTAACATTACCCAAAACTGGGCCATGTCGTATGGCCATCTTAAGCCCACATGAACCAGAGGTCGCCCCAATAACCAACCTAATTATTACATCAA
Source organism: Capsicum annuum (assembly GCF_002878395.1). Taxonomy (NCBI): domain Eukaryota; kingdom Viridiplantae; phylum Streptophyta; class Magnoliopsida; order Solanales; family Solanaceae; genus Capsicum; species Capsicum annuum. The sequence continues at coordinate 112,076,501 of NC_061117.1, forward strand.
TCACAAGGGTCGGGTGAATCCCGACCATATAATAAGATAGCGGAAAACATACTACAAGTCATATCTTAAACATGTCTAAACACTTCTTTAGATTCATCAAACTAACCAATGTACCCAAGTCCACAGTCATCCACAATACCTTTATACAAATTGATGTTTAGAAATGTATATGTCGGGCCAAGCCCCCGACAATAGTCAAACCAAGTCAAAGTAAGACTAAGTCTAAAGATAGGAGACCAAGAATGAATGTCTTCTGAAGTAAGGAAGCTCACCGCTTCAAAGTCAATGCACGAACCGATTCGATTACCTAATCCGTGTTTAGAAAGAGAAGACGATACTCCAGCCCCTATATCATGTGAGGACATAGCATCTAGAGATAATTAACGGTTGGAGCGCTAGCATATAACTCAAGGATAAGGATAAAATAGCATCATCAATCAACAACAAGTCACTATATCATATGCAACCATATTTATGACCTTATCCATACAGATAGGTATATCACATCCCAAACAAGTAAACAAGTCTTAACAACATTCTCAAAGCACTCAATCATGAGACATAAAGTGGAGGACTTCGACCTTCCACACTTAGATTCAAACAATTCTTTATTAGGTATGGGAATTCAACCACATCCACATATTACTTAGACGTAGGACTTTAACCATGTATACACTCATTAAGAAAGGGAATCTAACCACATACACGTTCATTTAAGCAAGGGACTCTAAACATACACACATATTTATTTGGATAAGGGACTCTAACCATATGCCCGCATATTAGGCAAAGGACTCTAACCTCATACCGTATTAGATAGGGGACTCTAACCCAAGCCATTTTATTTGGCGAGGCTCTTCAACCTCAAGAGATCTCATTATGCAAGGAACTTCAACCACAAGAAATTTTATTAGGCAAGGGACTTTAATCTCAAGCCCTTTCATTAGGAATGAGACTTTAACCTCAAGCCACTGCGACTATCACTAGTCGATATTGGGACTCCAAACCTTTGTTCATACATCATCATTTATTCAATTCATACTTAAGGACTTTAACCCATTTATCCAATTCAAAACTATACATGACCACATAGTCCTCATAGGAGCCTTTGTTGCTCAATGATGTGTGAGCTAATGCTAACACATTTGAGGCTTTTAACTAAGAATAATTGCAAAGTCTTAAGCAACTTTTGTCTTTTTTGATTGTTTTATGTTTTATTTTGCAGTAGAAGCTATGATGCAAGAGAACCAATAAGGATGGAAGCAAAAGAGTTGAAATTTGAAGTAATTCGAAGAGAAGTATGGCTGACGACATTTCTGATAAGTCGTCAGCCCTGTGATAAGTTATCAGATTCATTATCAGCCTCAATTAGAGAATGCACCTAGGTTGAGAGTTGTGACGATATTTTGTGATAAGTCATCAAGGAGCTGATAGGTCGTCAAAGTTATCGCCAGCCTAAGGTAGAACATGAGGGCTGAGGTAGAGACTTAACGACATTTATGATAAGTCGTCAAGGAGTTGATAGGATGTCACCGGTTGTCGTCAGCTTTAGGCAGCGAGTATTAAAAGCAAAAAGGAGCTGACGACATTTGTGATAAGTCATCAGCCTCCTGATAGGTTATCACGAATAGCGTCACCTAATCCGAGGAATTTCTGAACTTTATTATTTTGTTTTCATAATTAGGGTGAACTATTTAAAGCATTGTTTAAGGTTTTCTTGAGGTTTCAGAACTGGAGCATTGAGACATGTATTTTGATATTTTCTCTCTCTAGTTTCTTGACTGGAACAAGCAATTATTTTGAAGAGATTATCATCATTATTTTGGGATTACTATTCTGATCTAATCTGAGAATCTCTATTTTCTACTCATCTTGTGGTAAGTTTATATTTCAAATCATGAATTATTACATCATGAGCGGCTAAATTCCTTTAACCTGAATTATGGGATCTAAGGTTAAGCCTTGATAATGTGCTAAGTGTTCAAGATTCGAAAGGTAATAAGACTCCTTGATAATTCTGAGGTTTTAATTATCATATATTGGTTGCAAATAATAGATAACACCTGCTTTGATTTGCTTGAGAAAGAAATCAAATATAGTGGGAAGTGAATTATTAACAGGGACTTGGAAGCACTAAAAACTTCCATTTAATAATTGACGTTGTAACAAGGTTGATTAACCTGAGGTAAAATCTGGTCATGAATATAAATTCCCTAAGTCCGAGAGGATTAGGAAATTAAATGCTTAAGTAGGTCGAGAGACATTTAGGCATAACTTTAATAAAGATAACTTGTTGTCCTACCTACTGTGAGAATCTTGAACCACCATTAGCATCTGTCAAGTACCAAAACCCCTAGTGAACATGATTCTGGTTTTCCATAAACTCTTGATTACGAACACTGTAACTTAAGTGACCAACAATTACTTTCTAAACTAAAAACCCCCATTTCGGGAAACATCCAGTAGCAGTTGATTAAATTGCAAACGACTTAAGTTCACACCTTATTTTCTGTGGGATTCGACCCCAACCTAGTTGGGTTTTATATTGACAACGATCGCTTACATTCTCATTAGAGAGGTGTAGTTTAAGCGTTATCACTCAACGATTTCAATAAGCCACTGCCTTAATTCAATTCACCACACAATTCAATATAAGGTCATCAAAACCCTCATGAACTATTCACATTGCACTAGCAATCTTATACTATATTCTCACAACGCTTTAGTTCAACACACAATTCAAGTTCATTTTCATACGTAGGGACTTTAACCCATCATTATCGATCAACTAACAAGATCAACAACTTTATAATACATGGCTCATAATATCTTTACAATATCATTTATCAACTATTCATACTTATTGGGCCATTGCCCTAGTTTAAAATATCATCAACATATGACTAGACAATTCACTTAGAGATTTTCACAAAAACCTTGTGTGCATACCTTTATCAAGGCCAATTTCAAGGTAGAAAGCATTATCATTAGGGTTACTCAAGACCCACATGTTTAACCACAAACAACAAGAACATACATGTACAAAACATCACCAATATCAAGCATCAACACAAGTCTAAACAAGGGTAAACATTATTCATCACAAGACATCAAAACCCTTATTATTTGATTACAAAATCTCCATGTACACTTACTAATCCACGTGTAAAATACATAGTTTTTGAGTTATTTAGCAAGGGATAGAGTTACATTCCTTAGATAACTTGATTCACTAAGAGTCTTGACTTTACTTTGCCTCTTGAAGATCATCTTTGAAACCCTAGCCTCCAATTTTTCAAATATGAGCTTAAGAGAGTATTTAGGGTGTTTGATCCATCAAAATAGATGTTTAGGAGGCTAAAAACACTTATATAGTGAGGGGACTTAGGGTTTTGGGCGTAGGAAATAACCATAAGGTCCTTAACTTAAAGCTGAAAAATAAGCCCTTGAAAGGGTACGACTTATTTAAGGAATCGTACCCTGAGTACGAGTGGTACCCTAACTCATATCCTAGGCTCCTTCTAGGTCACCTACACTGGTTACGACTACACACCATTAAGTTGTAAACAAAGGATATAACTCATGCCCTAAACAGTATCCATCAACCGTACCCAAAACAATCCACTCCAAGCTAAGACTTCACTCTATATGATTGGTCTTGGCACAACTCATACGTTAAGGTACGATTGGATGGAGAATCACTCATATCTAGGACAGTAAGCGGCCCTCACCACACTACCTAGGGTATGAGAGGGGAGGGAGAGGAGGATACAACCTGTATCTAAAGGGTACGACTCATACCCCCAGTCGTTCCTAGGTCAGAGACACCAAATGAGGGAAATTTTCAATGGTTCAAAGTCTAGGTGTTCCACTAATTAAGCCCATTCGGGCTAAATGTGTCACTCTTTACTGGCGAGGACCATTATTCTTTAGCGATAATGTAGTTTTGAGACTTGGTTATCTAGAACTCACATACACTCGGTGTTAAATACTACTCCCAAAGCCATGTACTATTAGCTCATAAATATAAACTGATGTTTAAAAATAAAGCATGAACTAATTTGATTATTATTTGTACTGATATTCTGAAATGTTAAACTAATCATGCTAAATTTACACTAATTTATGATCATAAGATCACTTCATGCTAGCTTGTTCTATATCAGGTCCAATTCCGTGGAAAACATGCTATATCACTTGTAATATTTCAAATAAGATTTTGACAATATAAATCAAACATAATTATTCTAATGCAAGTGAAAATCGTCACGGAACAAGTTACAACTAAAGATCATGAAGTTTGCATTATTGGGCATGAACCCTAGATCATGAAATTATGAAAACCGTAACTAATAATTTAAAACTTTGAGCGTGAGGGTAAAAGGAGACCCTCATTGAAATCCCATATACCTAGTTATTGGAGAAATTTGGACTAGTAGTTAAAATTGAGACTTGAGAATACGAACCCTAGATCTGAAGCTTGATAGCGTTCCTTATTTTATCTTCTTTGATTTAGAATTTTTTAATCAAGGTAAATAGGAGTTAAACTGAGAAATACCTCTTGATTCTCCCCCTCCCCAGCCTCCACCCCCAAAAAAAGAAATTATGTGGTATAGGACTTAATGGGAAAAGAGTAATTTTTCCTTTAAAAGCATAATCGAAATTACTGGAACTACATTCCATGAGTCAACCCACGACTCATATTTTGAGTCCATCAATCGTGGTCTGACTCATGACCACTGGGACCATATTGGATAATTCTGATTTTGGAGCCACGGGTCTACTGTATGACTCGTACATTAAATCCACGAATCGTACCTTGACTCGTAGTTATTGGAGACAAGTTCTACTTTGGGGTCCCAATCCTATTCCACGTCTCATGATATCAATCCATGAATCAAGGTTTAAACTCATGATCCCTGAGAGAAATTTTCAACTTTCGATACTTTTTCCTCTATTTATCGATAAGAATCAACCTATGACTCATAAGTTGGTTCCACGACTAGCCTACCATGAGTCATAGTACGACTCATGGTCTCTTTGTACAACTCGTACAATGAGTCGTACTGGTCCGAAAACTATGATTTTCATCTAGTTTTCTAGTCTAAATCTGAGTTTAAGCATGGAAAACTTTTAAGGTGTTACTTCAATAATATGAATCATTACAGCTATATAATGTAGCATATTGTATTAAAGAAGATGGAGAGCTTATGCTTGAAGGAAAATAAGCCAAGTTCCTTTTTCAATAGATAAGATTAAATATTCAACTATTTATTATTTGTTTTTCTACAAAGAAATAAATATTCTCCAAGATTTGAGTGAACTGGAGAAGCATAAAGTTGTCCATGGAGCTTATCGTCTTTTTGTTGGTTTCTCTTCTTCTTCACAGTCATTGAGGAGATTGAAAATGGGCTACTTTTTTTAATCTTCATGTTTGCATCGAAACAAAATATAGTGTCAAAAAATTACAAATAAGAAAATGTGATAGATGATTTGTTTTTCAACGTTACTGGAACATTAGTGTCTTGTCAGAGTAGAAACAATATATCCAAATTGTTGTTTTAAAAAGTTACCTTACCTTTTTAAAAAACTTTTGTTAGTAACTAGGTCAAAATCACCCATTTTATTTGGTTAAAGATTAAATGTGCGACACCTAATATCACAAAGACTAAAAAAGAAATTATGTAATAATTTAAGGACCAAAATCGTTTTTTCCTAAATTATAGCATCAAATTAACTTCGGCAATGCCCTCTTGACCAAATTAAGCCATTATTTGTATCAATTCACCAAAATAATAGTATTTAAAAAAAAATAAAAAAAAATTACAAAACTAGAGTAAATATAGTTGCCAATAATGAATTAGATGTTATGTTGTTCAAAAAAATCAACGGCAAAAAGTTCAATCTCTAACAGTGTTAAATATAAAAACATTACTGGGGGTAACGTTTTATAAGCAATTTGTTACCGTAAGTAACGAAACTCTGCGACTCTGACACCTTAGAATCGTTGTGCTAAATTTGATGTTAAATTCGTTACTATAAATCAAGTGTTATTGATAAATCGTTACGGTCAGTAACGGTTCTATTGAATTCATACTTATATAGTGATACTCACAAATCCTGTTTAAAATAGATTTTGGACCGTCTAAAATATCCTATTAAGTTTTAATCATTTTAGAAGAAATAAAATTTAATGCTTATCTGATACTCACAAAATTACCATTTTTTAAAACCTTTTTCATTAATGATTTTCTCGTTCTAAATTAAAATATTAAATTTAGTTATATATTATGTTAATTTACCGAATTTAAGTTATGCACTTAATAGTAAATAATCTATTATAACATGTTAATTTTTTAAATTAGCAAAGTATATGTTAACCTATGAACTTTACTCACCGTCAATATCTAATGTCTTGTTAGTTATCTTTCACATGATTAATTGAGTATTTGAATTTCTTGCAACTAATTTCTCTTTTTCTTTTCCTCGACGCCATATCTTCTTCCTCTCTATCCTCTATGCCCGTAAATGGATTCGATAGAATCGTTAATGGTAGTAACAATTTAACTGTAAAATGTGATTCATGATAATAATTTTAATATCAATGGTAGTAGAGTCACACAGGTTCATTACTTTGGATAACAAATTACTTATAAAAAGTTACTCCTAGTAACATATTTATATTTAACACTGTTAAAAATTAGTTGTTTGTCCATTGATATTTTTGAATAAAATAATACCGAATATGTTACTATAAACTACGTTTATTCTACTTTTGTAAATTTTCAAAATATTTAGTAGGCGTTTGATCATGAAAATTGATTTTTTTTGAAGTTAGAGTTGACATTAGAATTGAAGTTGAAGTTGTGTTTGACTATATCTTTTTAACATTTTATTTGAACTTTTGAAAGACTTTTTTAAATATAATTTTATACTCCCAATTTTTAACTGTCAAAATCATCCAACTTAACTAATTTACCTACAAAATACAATCAAATGTGAGAGGAGACAATAATATTGCATTTGTTGTTGGTATTGCATAAAGTGTTGCTTTTTGTTGTATCACGAGGAGATTTTAAGGAAGGACGAATAAAATTAAAGTTGCTTTTTGGGGTCTTTTATCAATAGAAGTAAGAAGAAGTAGACACTGTGGTAGTTAGACATTTAACTCTGAATAATGAATGAAATTAGTAGGGTGTTTTATTGTAAAAATATAAAAATGGAGTTATTTGTAATAATAAATAAAGTTGAAGTTGAAATTTGAAAAAAAGTGTGGAATTAGATTTAAAATTCTCGTAGTCAAATACCTCAATTTTCACTAAAATAAAATAATTTTTTAAAAAAAAGTGAAATATTTTTATAATGAAACGGTCCTTATTATTTTGATAAATTAATTTAAATAATGGCTTAATTGGGTCAAAATATCTGTAACGCAACACACCTCACCAGTGTTATAAGCCCAATTCATTTCTTCTATCACGTAGCAGAAGAGAAACACGAAACACCTTATTCCATAGATCAATAACAACCAAGTCCTATTCATATTTTTCTTCGTGAGTTTGAACTTTGAAGGATGGGAGCCGATGTTGAAGAAAATGAGTTGAAGAAATTGGAATACCTCTCTCTAATATCTAAGGTATGTTCCGAATTGGAGGCACATTTAGGGTTTGGTGATAAGGTTTTAGCTGAATTTATAACTGAACTTGGTAAAAATTGCTTAACAGTAGATGAATTTGATGCTAAATTGAAAGAAAGTGGTGCTGAAATGCCAGATTATTTCGTTAGAACATTGCTAACTATAATCCATGCTATTTTGCCTCCTAATGCGACGTCCAAGTCGGACAAAGATTTGAACAAGGATGAAGACGATTCCGAGTTTTCAGCTCTGAAGATAAAAGATAATAGAGAACGGGTTAAGGAATTGGAGAAGGAGATTGAGCTGGAGGCCAAGAGTAAGAGGAGAGATGGTGAGGAAGAAGAACATGATAGGAGGCGAGAGAGGGATAGAGATTTTAGAAGAGAAAGGGGTAGAGACAGGGATAGGGATAGGGATAGGGATAGGGATAGGGATCGAGATAGAGATGATTATCATGATCGTAGATCTGAACGTAGAGCTTCAGAAAGGCGCAGGGACAGGGACAGGGACAGGGATAAAGATGATAATACATATGCAAAGGGTAGAAGAGATCAGCATGAGCAAGACAGGGATTATGATTGGAATGATAGAAGAAAATTGAGGGATCATGTGGATGAGCCAGAGTTATATGCAGTATACAAGGGGAGGGTATCAAGGGTGATGGATTCTGGTTGTTTTGTTCAACTGAATGATTGTAGAGGGAAAGAAGGCTTGGTGCATGTTTCACAACTTGCTACTAGAAGGGTCAGTAATGCCAAAGATTTAGTAAAGCGAGACCAGGAAGTTTTTGTGAAGGTTATCTCTATTAGTGGGCAGAAGCTGAGTTTGTCAATGAGAGATGTTGATCAGAATACAGGAACGGATCTGTTGCCATTGAAGAAGAGCTCTGGAGATGATGGGTTGAGAACTAATCCTTCAGGCATGAATGGTGAAGGCTCTAAGACCAGGATTGGCCTGTCAGGAATCAGGATTATGGAGCAGGAGGATGCAGCTCCATCGTGGAGACCGTTGAAGAGGATGAGTTCACCTGAAAAGTGGGAAGCGAAACAACTTATTGCTGCAGGTGTTTTGGGGGTGCAGGAACATCCCATGTTTGATGAAGAAGGGGACGGAATGCTATATCAGGAAGAAGGTGCTGAAGAAGAGCTTGAGGTTGAGTTGAATGAAGACGAACCCCCTTTCTTGCAAGGGCAGAGTCGTTATTCAGTTGATATGTCCCCTGTTAAAATTTTCAAAAACCCTGAAGGATCATTGAGTCGTGCTGCTGCGCTACAATCAGCTCTGATAAAGGAGAGAAGGGAAGTAAGGGAGCAGCAACAGAGAACGATGCTTGATTCCATCCCAAAGGATCTCAACAGACCATGGGAAGACCCAATGCCAGAGACAGGTGAGAGGCATTTGGCACAGGAGCTTAGGGGGGTTGGTTTGTCTGCCTATGACATGCCAGAATGGAAGAAGGATGCTTATGGTAAAGCCTTGACCTTCGGCCAGAGGTCTAAGTTATCCCTGCAGGAGCAGAGGCAGAGTCTTCCTATTTACAAATTGAAGAAAGAACTGGTGCAGGCTGTCCATGATAACCAGGTCCTGGTCGTCATTGGTGAGACAGGTTCTGGCAAGACAACACAGGTGACACAGTATCTAGCCGAGGCAGGGTATACAACAAGGGGAAAAATTGGCTGTACTCAGCCTCGTCGAGTGGCTGCAATGTCAGTGGCTAAGAGAGTTGCTGAGGAGTTTGGTTGTCGATTAGGTGAAGAGGTTGGTTATGCTATTCGTTTTGAAGATTGTACTGGGCCAGAAACTGTTATCAAATATATGACTGATGGTATGCTTCTGAGGGAGATCCTGATTGATGATAATTTATCCCAGTATTCAGTCATAATGCTTGATGAAGCACACGAAAGAACAATTCACACTGATGTTCTCTTTGGTTTGCTTAAGCAGCTTATGAAGAGGAGACCTGACCTTCGTCTAATTGTCACATCTGCAACTTTGGATGCAGAGAAATTTTCTGGCTATTTTTTTGACTGCAACATCTTTACAATCCCAGGAAGAACTTTTCCAGTCGAGATACTATACACAAAGCAGCCAGAAAGTGATTATCTTGATGCGGCTTTAATTACTGTTATGCAGATCCACTTGACGGAACCTGAAGGTGATATCCTCCTCTTCTTGACTGGTCAAGAGGAGATTGATTATGCTTGTCAGTGTCTCTACGAGAGGATGAAAGGGCTAGGTAAAAATGTTCCTGAACTGATCATACTACCTGTCTATAGTGCCTTGCCCAGTGAAATGCAGTCCAGAATTTTCGATCCTGCCCCTCCTGGGAAGAGAAAAGTTGTTGTTGCTACAAATATTGCTGAAGCTTCTTTGACAATTGACGGTATATATTATGTTATTGATCCTGGATTTGCAAAGCAAAATGTCTACAATCCAAAACAGGGGCTTGATTCACTGGTTATTACCCCAATTTCACAAGCATCAGCAAAGCAACGAGCAGGGCGTGCTGGACGAACTGGACCTGGGAAGTGCTACCGTCTGTATACTGAGAGCGCATTCCACAGTGAAATGTCCCCTACCGCGATTCCAGAAATCCAGAGGATAAATCTTGGGAACACGGTTCTTATGATGAAAGCAATGGGTATTAATGATCTTTTGTCATTTGATTTCATGGACCCACCTTCCCCTCAGGCTCTCATATCTGCCATGGAACAACTTTACACTCTTGGAGCACTGGATGAAGAGGGGCTTCTGACAAAACTGGGAAGAAAAATGGCAGAATTTCCATTAGATCCTCCTTTGTCCAAGATGCTTCTTGCTAGCGTGGATCTTGGCTGTAGTGATGAGATCTTGACCATCATTGCTATGATTCAAACTGGAAACATCTTTTACCGGCCAAGGGAAAAACAAGCTCAGGCCGATCAGAAAAGGGCCAAATTTTTTCAGCCTGAGGGTGATCATCTTACCTTGCTTGCTGTTTACGAGGCTTGGAAAGCGAAGAACTTTTCAGGTCCATGGTGTTTTGAAAATTTTGTCCAGTCACGATCACTTAGGAGGGCACAGGATGTTAGAAAACAGCTGCTCTCCATCATGGACAAGTATGTATTTCGATTCCTTCTCCATACTTTTCATTTCAAGCCTTGTTTTCTTTTACTGTTTACTTATGAACCTCTATTGACTCTTAGCTTAATTGACTTGGGCTTATTTCCTGGATCTCTCTGCCTGATATTTATTAAATTCTCTTTTAGGCTAGAAACTTACATGGTCGGGACTTGATTTTGAATCTTCCTTGCTTGTTGCAGGTATAAGTTGGATGTTGTGAGTGCTGGAAAGAATTTCACAAAGATCCGAAAGGCTATTGGAGCAGGTTTCTTTTTTCATGCTGCTAGAAAAGATCCTCAAGAGGGTTATAGAACTCTAGTTGAGAACCAGCCAGTCTATATCCATCCTAGCAGTGCTCTTTTTCAAAGACAGCCAGACTGGGTTATTTATCACGAGCTTGTTATGACAACAAAGGAGTACATGCGCGAGGTGACCGTGGTAGATCCTAAATGGCTTGTTGAGTTGGCACCAAGATTCTTCAAGGTGGCTGACCCAACAAAATTAAGCAAGCGCAAGAGACAGGAACGTATTGAACCTCTTTATGATAGATATCACGAGCCAAACTCATGGAGATTGAGTAAACGGCGAGCGTGATATCTTTTTTTCTTTTGGTTTTGTGTTGGTTCAATGAAATGCCCACTGCTTGTTTCTGTAAAAGTGACATATATTTGGTCAATCTAAAACATAATTTTTGACATTTGGAGCACTTCTTTCATATATGCCTTTTCGCCATCTGAGCTATTACAGTTTTCAGTAAAGTTCCTCAAAGTTGTTATAATCTCTTGCAAGGGACATAATCTCTTGCATTGAACTTTAATCGTATTCATGTTCCAAGGATGAATGGTTAAGCTTGACTACTTAAAGTGCCTTTTAAACTGGACCAGGAAGAAGCTAAAAATATGCTAATTACTCTAGCTAAATAGTTTTCAAATCATAGTTTTGAAAGTAAATAGAATATTTTATGTGATAATTTGATAACTTTGGATTACAAAATTAGGACCCTCGATTAACTTTTATCATTCTTATGCTTTTTCTTTTTTGTATTTTTTCTGGGTTGACTTTGTTAATGCTTACTGACAACTGTATTTTTTAATTTGTTCCAATTTTAGCGTGGATAAGGGGCTTGTTTAAAGCATTATGCCAACGTGTTTTTGCGCTCTCGTTTTCTATGTGGAATCTGGTCTTGCTGTCATTGTCGTGAATAGTGCTCTTATTTAGTAATAAGGTACTGATTAATCATTACTCTGTTTCTTGGCTAAGGGTTGTTTTCCCTCCTGGAATTTTAAGTTTCAATTTTTCCCTCTCTTGGTTGCTTTGAATTGTTAACGCCGTGGTGGGATTTGAGATCTGTATTCTTTTTCATGAATTTCAGAGGCTTTCTGCAGTCTCAGATTCGTCAGGATTATGTGCCACACATATTTTCTGTTCCCTTTTGTGTACAATGTAATAGACCCATGTTTGAATTAATGCTTTAGCCTTCACAATATTGGTGACTTTAGTAAAATATGTTCTGTCCAAGCTTTAGCTCTCTTTCTGATGTCATTTTTTATTTCCATTTCTAAATGAAGTGTGATGAGGAGGTCCATGGATGCCCCAGTGCGGAGGTGTGAGAGGTTGGCTAGGGATGTAGAGGTAGACCGAAGAAATATTGGAGGGAGATGATTAGACATGAGATGGGGCAGCTTCAGCTTACCAAGGACATGACCCTAGATAAGAAGGTGTGGAGGATGCAAATTAGGGTAGAAAGATAGTAGGAAGGAGTGCGTCCTTGCTAGTGTGTAGGAGGACTTTGTTTTGTTATCAGTGCTAGTAGCCATGGCGTTAGTCTTGTTTCAGAGTATGTTATCGTTTGTCGTATTACTTGGTGATGGCCTTTTATATATATATATATATATATATATATATATATATATACAACAACAAACCTAGTGTATTCCCACCTAGTGGGGTCTGGGGGGGTAAGATGTACGCAGTCCATACCTCTACCTCTGATGAAGTAGAAAGGCTGTTTCCGATAGACCCCCGGCTATATATATATATATATATATATATATATATATTTGGTGTGTTAATACCTATTATTTCTTGTTTCTTACTATTTCTTTTCTAGACTGTTTTTGTCTTGAGCCGGGGGTCTATTGGAAACAGCCTCTCCTTCTCACCTCTGAGGTAGTGGTATGGACTGCATACACTTACGATCCCCAGACCCCACTTTGTGGGAGTATACTGGGTATGTTGTTGTTGTTGTTGTTGTTCTAAATGAAGTGTGTTCTCTTTTACGGTCGGTTCGCCTGTGAAAAGCATCTGATGTTCGAAGGTCCAAAAAGATTACCTTTAGTTACTATTGAAGAGTTCATAGTTGGAGACCAATTAAATCTAAAGTTGTCCAGTCCTTGCAAAATTTAGGATTGATGCAACTGCACTAACCTGATGTTTCAAGTACTTTGTCCTTCATTTCTTTCTTTGACTGTTTGACAACGCCGCGCTTTCTACCTATTGTAGTATTATTTATGTTATTGTTGGATTGCACCTCTAAGACTACTTATTAGAAGATATTTATTTGTAAATTCTCTAGTCTTTTATAAGCACGAATTTGAATGAACCATGTATTGTAGTAGTTGCACCAGCCGAATGCTGGAATAGGTACTTATGATGTAAATGAGCTTTGGCTTGTTACCCATGAGAAAATGATAAGCTTTAATATGAACTCAATTGATTGACAATTGATTTGATTTTTTGGCTTTCAATCAAAACGGATCAAGCCAAAGATCGGAAACTTCTGCTGGATTTCTCAACTGTTTCTTCCGTTGGCTGCCGACAAGAAACACCAGGTATGTATTTCTCACGTTTGGTGTAGTTAAGGAATTGGGATGGAAGTGAGCAGCTTCCATGGGTTGTTCCATCCATAACATATAATATACAAGACTTGTAGATGAAGGAAGGGTATGTGGATAAATTTGGCCCTGATTTTGGGCGAACACCTGGGCGAGATATTTGCGAACTCAAAAGACTGGACCGTCCTGTGACCTATCACGAGTCACGTACAGCTGCTAGTGTAAACTGCCAAATGAACTTTGGCTAATTTTTCTAAGATTCACTTGGAACAATGCAAGTACCATAGTTTTATTGGAAGCATGTAATCATTGAACTGCCATTATCCTTTCAGCCACAACTCATTTTAGATTGATCATGAGCCATGTATTTGATTTTTTTGGCTTCCAATATTCTTGAGTTCTTTTTGTTGGCATATCATGTTTGCCGTACCAGTTTGACCAACGGCTTTCCCTGATACAGTCTATACTTTGTCTTAGAATATAATGTTCTGTTTATTTCTATAAACAAAATTTGGTCGACTATATAAAGCACCTTGTTGTTGATGTGGCGATCTGTTTTTTCACATTGTGGGATGAAATTTAAAAAAAAAAAAAATCTGCCTGGGCGTATAGTAAATATTTGGTGCAAATGACCTTGTTATGGCTTTGAAATTCAAACAAAGAGATTATCTTGTGATTATATATGCAGCGCATTACAAATTTAGACGAATAAGTCACTGGAATCATATTACAAATACTGAAGTTCTTACTTTTGCATGTTCTTAGGAGGGTAGAATGAGGGATGCCCAACTTGGATCAGATTCTGTGAGATCTCATGTTATGACGGTGGCAAGTACTCATTTAAATGACTGACTGATTCTAATACTACTTTTGGCAATAGCTGTCCTTCTGAATGATATCCATCCTTTTTATTGGTTTGTCGGGAAAGACACGATGGAAGATCTCAAGTATCCTTTAAAAAGTAACTGTACCTTTTTGTGCTGTACCAGTGAGTTGATCCTCATTCTTCATTCATTAGCTAAAAAATTACTTTATGGATCGGAGGCGATTATTACCTCATACTCAGATTTCAAAATTTGCAATTTATCAGATGTATGATGTTCTGCTTCCAACAACAACAACAACAACAAACCCAGTGTATTCCCACTTAGTGGGGTCTGGGGGGGGTAAGATGTACGCAGTCCATACCTCTACCTCTGATGAAGTAGAAAGGCTGTTTCCGAAAGACCCCCGGCTCAGGCACAAGATATCATACAAACACATAGTAAAGCACAGAAGCAGATGACAATAATATAAATAAGGCACCCATACGGACTATAAAACAGAGGAAAGCAGAGGAAAGCACACAGATTCGTAATAAGCATGGAACACTGAATACGGAATCATAACAGGAATAAAAAATAAAAATAAAAAACCCCCACCAAGTAATTCCCTACACTAGCGACCCAATCTGGCCCTACTCTTCTGCCGTAATTCGCCTCTTCCAGACCTTCCTATCTAGGGTCATGTCCTCGGTGAGCTGTAACTGTTCCATGTCCCGCCTAATCACCTCACCCCAGTACTTCTTCGGTCTACCCCTACCCCGTCTAAAACCATCCAACGCTAGCCTCTCACACCTACGGACCGGGGCATCCATGCCCCTCCTCTTCACGTGTCCGAACCATCTCAATCGTGCTTCCCGCATCTTACACTCCACTGAAGTCACACCAACCTTCTCCCGGATAGTCTCATTCCGAACTCTATCCCTTCGAGTCAGTCCACACATCCAGCGCAACATCCGCATTTCTGCCACCTTCATTTTTTGGATGTGGGAGTTCTTAACTGGCCAACACTCCGCTCCATACAGCAAGGCCGGACGGAGATGTCTATGATGTTCTGCTTCCAATGGTTGTTTTTCTGCTCTTTTATTTCTGACAAAGAGATGTCTATGATCTTCATCATGTGATATTAGGCAAGCTATTCTTTGGATTCGGCTAGTTTTAGTGGAAGTGGTTTATATTTGTTCTCACTATAAAAGCTTTCTGGTAGTCCTCTAATTATGTTGTGATGGCAGGGCTTTTGTTCTCTGTTCTGGTAACAGCTTTTATCACAGATGCTGTAAAAGATGCAGTTGGACGGCCTAGGCCAGACTTCTTGTGGTGCTGTTTTCCAGATGGAAAAGAAGTATGAGTGTGATTTCTGTCATTGTTATTTTAAACTTATTAGAAAACACTACATCGAACTGGAAAGTTGACAAAAGGAAAAGGCTTGCCTCTTGCACAGGTAGAAACATTTTTAGGGTTGTATATTCTTACTTTGTTTCTTTTAAATCTTGATTTTGTTTAAATTTGGACCTTTAGTTCTTGGTCTTTGTTGATTTCCTTGAACAATTTTATTTCCTGGTTGGTTGCAGTTTGGCTAGGAAGATACTGACGAAAATTGAATTTCCACAGGTTTTGTGATTTAGTAGATGTAACTGGGGTTGCAGTTCATGCATGTCCTCTCATCCTAGACACTGCTTAAATCAGTTTAAGTTGAGATTGAGGATCTTGTTCATGTCTAATGCAGTATAATGTTTGGCGTTTGGCCATTTGACGTGAAATAGCTGTCATGGAAATCATGCATTTCATAATGGAGTCCCTTTCACAATACTTACTGTCTTGTGTTCTAATTTTAAATGAATCTTGCTATTTCAAGGGATATACTTCTCTGATCTTTTTGTTAAATCCAAAAGTTAGCTTGCTGCTGCTGCTTCTCACTGCCTTTCGGCAGGAGAGATTTGGCTCTCTATTTCAAATTTGTAGGTTTTACTCATTTACTATGTAATACATCATCAATATTTGGTTTTCTAGTTTAAGATGTACTTTAAGAATTATTATTAAAGTGAGATTCATGATAATTCATGGTCTTGGATTTGGATGAAGAGTAGCAGGTACTGGGAGCTGGTGTATACTTTAAGACATTGCTGTGGTTATATCAGTGAAATACAATTTCCTTGTTTGAATAAGAGATTACTGACCAACGTGATTGGGAGGGCTTTTTCTTATTTCTTTATTTGAATGTCTGTAAGTGCTATGTGATTGCTGTGACCTGAATTAGTCATCCTACTATTGTTTGGATTGCGTATCTCTTATCTGTCTTGCTTTCTATTACGCCAGCATTATTTATTACTACTATGTTTGTTTTATTGTGGTCTATGTTGCGCGGACTCGTTGGTGCGGCCGAACCCGTCCCGACGCAACACTGATGCGGGCGCGGGGTGCATCTCCTATTTGGTCAAACGAATTCGGAGACGTTGACCCAGCATCAAGAACAAAGTTTGTTGTCATTGTTGGAGGGGAGAAAGATCGGCGACTGTAATTGCTGTTGTCGGAGGAAGGGAGAAAACCGGCGACTCTAATTGCTGTCATTGGAGGAAAGAAGAACCCGACGACTGTTGTCATTGTCGGAAGGGGAAAATCCGGCGACTGCTGTCATCGTCGGAAGGGAGAAATCTAGCGATGGTAATTGTTGTCGTCGAAAATTGAATCGCTGGTGGGTTTTACTTTTGAACGCTGGCGACTGTAATTACATATCTAGGTTTTACTTTTTAATAATTATATTTTTTTAAAATATAAAAAGTAGTAATTTAACTTTAGTTTTCTTTTCTTTTTTTTTTTTGCCACGGCTTTAGTTGTCAATTGCTATACGATGCTTACTATTTTTATGGACCAGACGTAAAAATAATACATTAACTTAGAATTTTTATATTAACACCCAAAAACCCAAGTAGATACTACTCCTAATTGAAAAAGTAACTAAAAAAAAGTTTATCTTAAAAGTGGGGAAAGTAAAGGATATTTTTTTGGAGTTAGAATATCTTTATATTTATAATATTTAAAAGTAACTATATTTATAATATTTTATTTTTTTAGTCGAATTTTCACACTCGTATCTATATTTGGATTCGCACCTCTGAAATTTAAAATTTAAATTATGATGAATTCGACTCTCGGATCCGCACCCCTCTTGGATACCTGCATCCGAGTCCATGCAATTTAGATTGTGGTTATCTTTAACATTTGTATTGTCAGTACCTTAGTACTTAGTAGTATCATCGTAGCTTTTTACTCTTGCATTTCTGAAAAAACAGTTTTTTGAACACTCTCTACCCCACAAAGGTAGGTTTAAGGTCTGCGTAACCCCACCCTCCCTAGACCCACTTATGGGGCTATACTGGGTATGTTGTTGTCGTAGATCTTTCTTGCAGAACTGTTGTATATTTTCACCTCTATTATAGATATGTTATATTTTACCTCTATTCTTTAGGTTGGAATGTAAAGAATACGGTGTACACATCCTGGTCTTGCATTGCTATACTCCTTTTCTTTAAACAGTTTGTAAAGTACCATGTTAGCGAAAAGCATGTGTCACATCTAATCATTAGACTTGTCTATTAGTTGCAGCTCATGTTCCGTGTCAGAACTAATCCTTGGACTTGTCTATTAGTTGAGCTCAAGTTCCGGCTGCAGCTCAAAAGTTTGTTTTGGTCCACTTTAATACACCTAGTAGCTCAATGTAGTTCCTCGGTTTAGTTGTACTCGATATCAGCTCTCAACTTAAGAGTGTGAATCAACTTAGAATTGTGAAGTATTCAAGAAGCTCAAGTGAATTAGCTTGATGGTGAACCCTCAACAAAGCTCAGTGTGCAGTACGTGCAGTTAGCTCAATTCTTTTTCATCCAGCTGCATAGGTATGAGACATCCAATGTTGTATTATGTTCATACATCTGGATTTAGTTGCTTGGGAGGCTGGTAGGTTATCCAAGCTATTAGGATGTATTTGTACGTATAGCAAGTGTTGCAATTATTGCCATAGAAATTTTATGTTGCTTTTGTGCAGTTCCTGTTTTGGAGGCTCACCAGCATTTGGTTGCTGTATGATTGCATGAAGGCTTCCTGTTGTATGTGATAGCAGTTATTTGTTGTTGCATGTATTCTTCACTTGTTGCTGCACAGAAGCTATGGAGAGGCATAATAGCCACTTGCTGCTGCAGTAGGACTCCATGTTGTCCTGCAATTTTGTTTGTTTTGTTTGACGCTGGAGCAACATTAGTTGTCAGACTCATTAAATTCCACTATTTAGTATATTCCCTGAATCATTTAAGATGTGCATAGCGTCAGCCTTGAGATACTTCAAGCTTGACTAGTTTGGACATTGTGAATCGGACCAGAAAGATGCTAACTACTCCGAATTGTATAGTTTTGAAATCATAAGATAGTTTTGAAAGGTAAAATAGACTAAAGACTTAACTACGAATTCCAAACTAAAATTCCAGACTAACTAGGAGAGTGAGGAATCAGTAGATCAAACTCCGAAGGTGAAAAAGGAAAGGTAGGCCTTCCCGACTAACTAGGAGAGTGAGGAATCAGTAGATCAAACTCCGAAGTTGAAAAAGAAAAGTTCGCCTCTTGCATAGGATAGGAGAATTTTATTTTAGGAAAAATTTCATAAAAGCACAACTTACTGTCTGGATGGCGTTTTCCGTGGTAGGGTATGCTATAGTTACTAAGAGAATCATGTTTGTTTTGATTGTTTCTTAAAATGTATAGTATGGTGTGATTTAATTTCATAGTTTGGTAACCATGAAAACCTTCACTTTATGTAACTACCGATTTGGTGGTATCCTATTTTTTTTTTTTCAGTTCTGTCCTTATTTAATATTATATACTCCTATTTTATCCTTTACACTATATTATTTAACTCCACATCCGGTCCCGACCCTCATCTCATAAGCTACCCCTCCCTTTCCCCTCCCCCGCCTCGCTCCACCCGATTATATTTTAAATTTTTTTCTTATCCCACCTCTTATCCTGATCTCGACCCCACCCCTTACCAAATCCTCATCCCATTTTTTTTTTTAAATTTGTTTCTTAAAAAAATTTTAGAACTTTTTCTTACCCCGCCCTCACCCACCCCTACCCCTGTCCCACCACTTATCACCCCTTCTCCCGAATTAATTATTTTATTTTTTAAAAAGTTTTTAATTTTTTTTTATCCCACCACCACCTTCTACTAGCCCCCTCCCCCATGCATCCACCCACAAAAATAAATAAATACATTTTTAAAATTATTTTTTAAAAAATTCACAACTTTTCTTATCCTATCCCTATCCCAACCTTGATTCCCCACTCCACTAATTAACCCCCAAATATTTTTTAAACAAGAAATTCATAATTTTTCTCTTACCCCACCCCGTCATTTTTATTGTTTTGTGTTAAATATATACAAATATTTTTAGAAAATATTTTTCTATTTGTGTAATGAACACAAAAAAAATAAGTAAGAAACAATTTGCTTTCCTAAACTTTTTTTGTATTTCATTCACCCGTAGCATATACAAAAGATGCATTCAAACTTTATACTTATCGTTGCTGGTCATATTTCAAAAAACCAAAAGAAAATGAAATTTGTTACTATAAAAATGAATTTGATTACATTTATTTTGATCTACTCTTGTATTGATTTTGTTAAAATTTACATGAATTTAAAAACTTAATATGTTTACATGACATAATTTGTGATAGATTAGCAGGAAAAAAATTATTTTATTAATAATTATAGATAAATTTAACATTTATAATAATTAAGTGCATTTTAGTAAACTTATTAGTTACGATGCAATATCATATCGTCAAATCAAACAATAAAATAAATTTAACAATTATAATAATTAAGTGCATTTTAGTAAACTTATTAGTTACGATGCAATATCATATCGTCAAATCAAACAATAAAATTATTATTAGACAACAATGAACGGTACAATTCATCCAAACATTTTATTGTACTATACAATACCATACCATACCATACAATACCGTACAACCACCATCCAAACAAAGTGTTAAGATACTAAAAATACTAAAAATTTCTTCAGTTTGAAAATATTACAAAAATTCTATTTTTTCTTTTTTAATCAAAAGGTAAACATACATCCTAAAAGAGCTTTATTTTTTGCCAGATACAAATTAGCATATTGAAGTTGCAGTTTTCTCCTCAATCAACGACGTTTTTAAAGGTGTGGTTTCTTGCCATTATTATCTCAACTTCTTCAGAATTTGAAGGTGTGACGCAAATCAAGTAACAATTGCTGCAGTTATTCTCCTATTATTCGATTTTTGAATTATGCAAGTTTCCCCATCTCCATCCTTAATTTTCTTCTCAGTAATTTCTCTCAATTTTCAAAAAATTCATCCACAGTAAACTTTTGATCTCATTTTTCTTAAATTAGTTTATTTTCATTATTGTTGAAAGTTGAGTAATTTAAAGAGTTAAAATCGATAAAAAAAAAACAACAACGATCCCGTTACGATGAAGAAATTAAAGAAAACACTTAAAGCAAAAAAAAAAAAAAGAGGTTTTGATGGTAAAAGGGAATACCTAGTGCTTCAAAACGCACTTCTCGTGGCGCAAAATAAAGAGATGTTGAAGTTACATCAAGGGAATCTTTTATAAAGGTATTATATGTTTGTGTATTAAGCAAATTACTAATACAGTTTTCTTGTATCTTAAACAAAATTACCTATGCACTTTCCTTGTATCTCATGTTATCTCTCGAATGTCTAGTTTAGTTTCCTTGTATCTCATGTTATCTCTCGAATGTCTAGTTTAGTTTTTTTGTATCTCTTGTTATTTTTAGTCAGTTACAAGTGCATAATTATATATTTGTTGTTATTTTTACTCAGTTACATATGCATAATTTTGTATCTCTCGTTAATTTTATCTGTTAAATATGTAGAATTATGCATCTCTTGTTAATTTTAGTTTTATTACATATTAGCTTATCATGGAACTCTTTTACAGATACAAATACTTGTATCTATTATTTTTAGTTTTGTTATACTGCAGTTTTCTTGTATCGTTTGTCTTTAACATTTTCTATTCATTTATCACGTAAATATTTTAGCCTATTAATAGTTGATATATTATGCAGGAATTGTGGTCTATTTGTTGCTTTGTTCGCGGAGTTTCTAAGGATGGACTACAAGTATCGTATTCTGAGATTGATGCTAAATTTCTTTAAATGAGATATGCTTTGCTCTTGTGCAATTATGGACATGTCAAGACTGAGAATGACTACGTTAGTGACAATTAAGACCCATCAAGACCTAAACCCAGCTTCATTACTCAAGATGAAAATAAAGTGTCTTCAATTGAATAGATTTAGTTATGTTGTTTTAGGTGCAAATATATAAACACATTTAAGTATTTGTCTAAACAAATTGATGATTGATTTTTGTTGTTGATCAAGTTATATACATCTGATGTTTTTTTTTTTTTTTTTTAAGTTTGTATCCTTTCTATGTAACACCTTTATTATATGTATTTTTGTTAGAAATTTTGACTCTAATATGTAAAGGAGAGATACATGTTATAACTATAACTGTAAGAGATAAATTTTGTATCTCTTTTTATAAATATTTTTATAACAAACTTGTACTTAATTTGCTTGTCGAGACGATTTTTGATTGTTATCTCAATATCCCACTGTCTAATTACATTGGATAAATTATAAAATATTTACTTATGATTGAGATTAAGCAAAACAATCAAGATAGATGCATGTCTTCATCATCTGAAGCATTATTATTCAGTAAACAGTGAGGATGATTTTTTAGATTGAATTGAAGTTGAAGTGTTTTGTTTGAATAGTATGTTCATTTAAGAAATATTACTGCTGAAGTATTTCAATGATTTTTTAGGAATTATTCCAAGTGTTATATATCTTTGAACTTAGCTCTAATCCGTATTCCAGTAGTATTTTGTTATTTGAAATATTTACATATATATAGTTATTTCTATCAGATACAAGTTTGTTCCAACTATACATATGTTATGAATACATATTTAATTAGATCGGTAACATTTTGTCATCTTATATCTCAGAGTAAGTTAAAATATAGAATAAAAGATATTAGTTTAACGGATACATAGACCTATGTCAGATATATTTATGTGTAATTCTACACTGTATTCTAAGAGATACAAATTAATACAACCAAATATTCTATGAGAAACATATTATCACAAAGAAATACAACTAATAAAAACAACGAGATACATAATAGTACTACCAGAATATTCTATGAGATACATATTCATCAAAAAAGATACAAGAATCTAAAATAACTGATACTTATACAATATTCTATGAGGAAATTAATTCATTATTAGAGTATGAGCTAGATTTTCAAGGAGATTCCACTACCTCATTTAACATATACAATCTCATGAAATACCAAAGTCTGGAAACACTTTTTTTTTAACCTCTATGTATAGCTTTACACCCCATATCATTGCAGATAAGTAAGGGAGATTAGTTTTCAACAACTTATCAGGCTTCAATTCTTTTCCTTGTTTCGTCGATTATAAATTCTACAACAATATCAAAATCAATTTTTCATACGTTATATTTTCTCTGATTACAATGTCATCACTCTTATATTCATCATACTTGACATCAATAATCCAAACACCAAAATATCATAACAAGACCGAGATATTCATTATCAATTGTTAGAAAAAAAAAGAAAAAAATAAGAATAGAGAGAAGATGAATGTGAGTGATACGTTATTAAGTAGAAGGTTGTTTAAAATATTATCATAATAATTGATTACGTATTTTTGAGGACTCTTACTGTTAATTTAAGATTTACACGCGCGAAGTACTCCTAATTATAATAAATATCTATCATTGTTCATTTTTAGCGCTTGGGTTTAGCTAAAGTAAATGTATCAGACATTATGTCTCTCTTTATAAAACATGTATCTAAAAATTCAAAAAAGGGGATTTCTTATAATTTTGAAAAAAAAAAAAAGGATAAGGTGTAATTAAGGGTAAACATCAAGGGATTTATGTAAGTTTTACTTTTTTCTTATTTTTAAAATCTTGATACTTCAGATCAATGTCTTAAAAGTAGTTCAGGGCTCGCCTTAGGGTGAAGTTTAGCCAAAAACACCTCGAGGTGTTGTAGAAATGCGAAAGTATCTAAAGACAAATGCTTCAAAATTTAAGGCATTCACCTAAGCATTGAGGCGTCCTCCTAAGCGTGAGGCGCACGTGGTTAGCCTTCTATAATCACCTAAAATTTTAATAATGACAAACTAACAAAATAAACATGCAGGATAGCTTGGAGGACCTTAAGAGAGGAAACAATCAATAAAGATCTCAGACTAAGATGAAAGCAATCAAATTAAATATTTGGTGATCTTGAAGGAGCTTAAACTATGGAATCAAAATATACTCACACAAGGAGCAATTAATGAAGATTCAAGATCAAAAAGTCAAAGAGAAATCAAAGAAGAATCAGTACGAGGTAAGATTCAATGAAGACCAAATAAGAAAAGAGATCGTACTCCTTACTCAGACATATCTGATATGGACGTGTATGAATATGACCCATCAATCTAGTAAAGAAAATAGCATATCACATGCACGAACATATCTGATATAGACATGCTAACGATATGAGTCCTCAATCAAGGAATCCATATAAATCCTTTGAAAGAAAATTCCTTAGGTTTTCCTTTTAGAGCAAAGAAGCAACGGAAGATGAAGACTATATAAAGGCATTAAAGATGGAAAAATCCTTACTTAACTTCATAGAAAACTATCAAACTATCACGCAATTCTCTCAATTTACAATAGTTACAAAAAGAAAAAGAATGAGTCAATCCTTTAGTTATACTAGTTGGGGTTGTGTCACAAGATCTGTATAAAGAAAAGATTGAGATTCAGGATTTGACCATTTACGTTGTAACTCAAAGTTCATGTCAAGCTCTAAAGAAAATTCTTGCAACTCAAGGGGACCGGAATAGGCATGATCCGAGCTAGTATAAAAATTCTTTGTCTTCCTGCATACTTTATTTCCTGTCTTTAAGTTATTTCAGAATTACAGTTTATACTAACTTGCAGGTGAGTCGACTGATCAAGTTGATCAATTGACTCGAAAAAATTTCAATTCACCCCTCCTCCTTTCTTGAATTTTCATTGGTATCAAAGCAGATCTCACTATAAAGAGCTGCTTAACCGTACATGAGTAAAGATCAAATGGCGAACTACCAAATTTTAGGAGCACTCTTTCAAAATGGATATTCCTCAATAAAACCACCCTATTTCAATGGATAACACTACTCTCACTGGAAGAACTGGTATAGAATCTTTGTGCAGTTAACCGAATTCAAGCTTGGGTAGTTATCAAGCAGGGATCGAAGCTTATACCCGAACCGTAGGATAAAAAAAAAGGAAAATAAATCTAGCAGCACACACAATTTTGAAACCTTTGAAATCACCAAGAAGCAATAAGAGATAATCAAAACTAATACTATAGCTATAAATTTGCTTTACTGTGTAGTTAGTGGAGCAGAATACGACAGTATATCAACCTGCAAAATGGCCAAAAAAATGTGGGGCAAACTTGAATTAACTTATGAAGGTACTAAAAAAGTAAAGGAAGTCAGGATTAGTGCTCTGGTTAATGAATATATGCTTTTCAAAATGGAGGAAAATAAGGGAGGGGAGTCTATGTTTGCACGCTTCAGCAAAATTTTTTGTGAACTAAAGTATTTTGTGGATGATCTATTCAAACAATCTTCAAGTCAAGAAACTAGTGAGGAGTCTTCCAAAAGTATGGGAAACCAATGAAGCCATCCTAGAGGATGGAGATCTCCATAACATGATGTATGATGAGTGCAAGGTAATCTTCTTGCTTATGAACAAAATCATATAAATAGGTACAATAAGGAGGAGAAAAAAAACCATGGCCTTTAGTGATGTTAACCCGGGAGAAGATAAAAACATAGGCAAAGATAATAACGTAGGAATGACCTTTATAAATCGAAGAGTCAGGCAAATTCTAAGGCAAAGGCAACAGAAACCTCAACTAACCTTCAAAAATAATGAATTCACAAAAAATGATGATCATTGTTATCATTGTAGCAAACCGGCCATATAAAAAAAATTGCTTAGACTTAAGGAGAAGATCATCTAAGAAAAATAGAAAATATGGTGCTTGGAGTGATGAATATGAAAATGAAGACGACGTACAAATCACCAATATATGTTTTATAGCCATAGGTGAATTCAGTGAGGTAAGACCCTTTGATTGTCAAAATTAGAATATACTTCAATGAAATCTTGATATGATCATTGATGAGCTTCAAAAGATCATTGATGAATACAACAAAATTGCTCTACAAAAACAAAATTGCTCTACAAAAAAAAATTGGCAAACTTTTTTAAAAAAAAAGAATGTAGAAGAAAGAAGCAACTGACAGATTCAATTTGAAGTAAGCCAGATATAAATTGAATTGGTTCAAGAAGAACTTGATGATATTAAGATGCAGTTAAACAACATCAGAAAATCACCAAGTCACAGTAGTCAAATATTTTAAAAGCTAAATCTACCTCTTCTTCGAACTCATTCACTTCTATTAAAAACTCTTTCTCTTATCACGAACTTATTTTCTACACCTGTGGAAAAAGAGGGCACAAATCACATAAATGCAAACAATAATCTGGAGAAACATGGATTTGGAGACTTAAATGAAGTACATCTATCCCTCAAGGACCCAAGAACACTTGGGTACCTAAATAAAATTAATTCTCCTATTTTGCATGAACATGTCTGCAAGAACTACAAAAATAAAATATGGGTAATAGACAACGGATGTTCTAGACATATGACTAGAAAGAAACAAAACTTTATCACTATAAAGAAAATTGATGGTGGATCTGTTATATTTGGAGATAACACCAAAAGATAAGTCATCGAAGTTAGTTCTGTCCAAAAAATTACTTTTCATGCGAGCTGATTAAAGTCTACCTTGTTGATGGGATCATACACAACCTATTAAGAATCATTCAACTCTGTGATGCAGGGTTTGGTATTTACATGACAATCACATAAGAGAATTTGAAAACAAGGCTTTTGGAGACTACTGTGCTCAAAATGGTTACTCTCAAAACTTATCCTCTCCTTGATCTCCTCAATAGAATGGCGTAGTCGAACAAAACAACATATCCCTTCTAGAAACTGCATGAACCATGTTACTCAATCAAAACTTACGTAACCACTTCAGGACAGAAATGGTAAGCACGACATATCATATTTTTAATAGATTCCTCATTAGGCCTATCTTAAAGAAGACCTCTTACGAGTTGTGGAGAGAAAAAAAAGTTAAATATTAGTTATTTTCATTCTTTTGGATGCAAATATTTCATTCATAACAATGGTAAGAATAAATTGGGAAAGTTTGATCCACAAAGCGATGAAGCTATCTTTCTCGGTTACTCTCCCACTAGTCGTGCCTATAGAGATTTTAATAAACAAACCTTATGTGTTTAAGAAATAGAAAAATTCATCTCGATTACTCTCCCATGAGTTTGAGTTTTGGTGAGGAGTAGGTGAATGACTCTCAACACAAAATCATCTCTGAGATAACAGTTGAACAAACAGATACTGAGTTGATTATGATTCCACCAGAGTCAGCTCTGCCCACTGAACCTTCAAAAATGAACATCCTAAGAGAATGAAGACATAGTGCAAGCTTTCTAAATGAATTCATCATTGGAAACCCAAATAATTGATACAAACAAGGGCTTTCTTGAGGAAATAAGTATCGGCGACACTTGTGTCTAAAATTAAGCCTAAAAAGGTTGATGAGACTCTCAAAGATGAACCATAGGTTAAAACTATAACGGAAGAGATGGATTGAATGAAATTAGGTATGGAATCTGATCAAAATACCAAAAAATTGCTCAGTTATTAAAACCAAATGGGTCTATACAACAAAATGAATGAAGAAGGTAAAGTCATCAGAAACAAGGCCAGGTTGGTAGCTCAAGGTTACTCTCAGTAATAAGGTATTGATTATGATGAAACCTTTGATCATGCAGCAATGTTAGAATCAATTCACATTATCTTAGCATTTGCTACTTTCAAGTGTTTTAAATTGTATCAAATGGATGTAAAGAGTGCAACTGTAATTGGTTTTATTAATGGAGAAATCTTTGTTAAACAACCTCCAAGTTTTGAAAATCCTTCATGTTTGAATCACATTATTAGACTCTCAAAAGAACTTTATGATCTCAAACAAACTCTAAAATCTTGGTATGAGAGATTGAGTACATTTCTTTTAAATAATAATTTTCAGAGAGGAAAAATAGACACTACTCTTTTTGTACACTACTCTTTTTTTTTTCAAAAATTAGACTCTATCATGCTTATTGTAAAAAATTATACAGATGATATTATCTTTAGAAGTCCTAACGCCCCTTTGTGTGAGAATTTTGCAATTCTTATGGAGACAGAATTTAAAATAAGTCTCATGGGAGAACTCACATCTTCTTAGGACTGCAAATAAAGCAATCCCTGAAAGGGAACTTTATCAGTCAAACTAAATGCACAAAGGAACACATCAAAAGTTTGGCATAATAAAAAGGGAAAGCTTTCGGAACCCCTACGAGTCCTTCAACAAATTTGACTCAAACACATTAGGAAATGATGTGGATGAAAAGACCTACGGAGGAATGATTGAGTCACTACTCTACTTGACTACAAGTTGACCTGACATTACATTTAGTGTAGGCAAATGCGTAAGGTTTTATTCAGCTCCCAAAGAGTCATATTTGACTGCAATAAAATAGATTATTCGATATCTCATTAAAACTCAGGACATTGGACTATGGTATCCCCACTCCTCAAACTTTAATTTAATTAATTCTTCAAATGCTGACTTTGCAGGTGATAAAAATGACCAAAAAAACACTAGAAACACCTGCTCAATTCTTTGAGAGGTTTTAATTTCATGGCATAACAAGAAACAAATGTCAATTGCATTATCAACCACCAAAGCTGAATACATAGCCATTGTCAACTGTGGTACTCAGATATTATGGATAGTGCATCAATTATTTGACTTGAATTTATTCTTTAAATCTACGTCAATTATGTGTGACAACACTAGTGCTATTAGTTTTTCTAAATATATTGTGCATCATTCTAGGGCTAAGTATATAAATATTGAGCATTATTTTATTTGTGATCATGTTAGGAGTGATAATTTTATGTTAAAATTTGTCGGCTTAGAAAATCAACTTGTTGATATTTTTACAAAATTCTTGCTTGAAGAATGGTTTTTTTTCTTAGAAAAAATGTCAGAATTATGTGCTTTAATGACATTTGATTGGTATGTAACTTTTGTGAAAAATCTTTATTTGTATGTATAATATTTTTTCATTTTTTCACATGGCTTACCCTAATTATTATCCTCATCTCATTAATTACTGTCTATCTTCCCCCGTTCTTTTCCCTTGTTCAAAATCTTTCTTGCCTTTTTATCTTCCCAAGGACTATGTCCTTTCCTTTCAATCACACCTTTTCCACTCCAATCGCTTCACCTTTTTTTTGCTCTTTTTAAACCCTTTTTCTCTCAGTAATTCTACTCATCTTCCTCCTCATGACAAAAACAAGATCCATGGATAACCTCAATAAAACTCCCACCGTCTATCTTTCTAATAATCAAGAACCACTTTTTATTACTAGTTCCTCTGAAGAAGACTCTTCTCACTTCTTGCATTCTTCCAACCCTAAAAAATGTGTCTTCTTCGGTTCAAGTCTATACCACAAAAAACCTCACTCAAACTCTCTAAAAAATCTTCTTCTAGAAGACATGCATAAGTTCTAAACTGCTTTCCATTTAGAGAAATTTATGAAATTCAAGAGTCGCTCAGTTGTGTCTGAAAGGGTTGTTAATATTTAGCAATTGAAGAAATATCATTACAATGTAAGTCCCCTGTTTAAGGCTTAGGATTTATCATTTGTTTTTCTTCTAAGTTGATCAGAAGTTTTTGAGGATCCCGTCAGAATGTTCTGTGCAAATCTTCGTATTTCTAAGATAGTAGAGAATTTAAAATCCTAGTGTTGGGAACAAGAAGTATTTTGAATGCTTTTCTGTTTGAAAAGGTTTTTAACACTAAGTTTTCTGGAATGGTTCCTGTTATGAATGAGACCTAGTCCGAGAATTTTGAAGACAACTTTGAGGAGGCGAAAGAAGCAGTTGTCGAACCTGAGGCGGATCTGTCAAATTTTAGACCTATATCTCTGTGCTTCAAACACAAAATTACCCAGATTTCCCTTAAAATATCTCCAAGAAATGTCACTTCTATAGATGTGTTTGTTTTGTATTGCATAATTAAGATATACAAAATCAATTGGGCATTGCGGTTTCGTGATACATGCTAGAAAGTACGGCTAATACTCATGCTTCAGCAAGCTTGTCATATGGGTTGTTCATTAATAGAATTCTGAACTATTATTTCATTGATCTTTTAGGTTTTCCAAAAGTTAAAGTCACTGCAACCTATGACTGTAAAACCTTTACTAGCATGGGTTATGCTCTGATTGGAAATAAATGGTATAGAAAGGACTCTGTGAAATCAAGGTCTGATCTTCCTAAGGTAAGTAAATCTGATACTAATTCTACTTTTACACTGTTGAAGGACATGAAAAAATTTAAGGGGATATTAAAAGGTATCGAGAAAGGAATGTTAGGTCTTCAGGAGATGATGTTTTAGTTGCAACAGATGGGAAAAGACACTAGTACCGATGTGGGGAAAATGCATATTTCTCTTAATGGCCTCAAAATAAGGAGTTAAAATTTTCAATAAGTTATTCAAGTAAGTCGACTTCATCAAGTCTGAAGCCAACTCCTCCCACAATAATCTCAATATTTTATTCTAGAAATCCTATTCAAACTTCTCTAAGAATGTGAAGCACTTCTATGAAAGATTCTTACATAATATGCATAACACCCTCACCTATTTTCTGAAGAAATGATGAATTTCTTCTCTAAAAATACTTTTTATTCAAAAGGGGTTTGTCCTCTCCTATTGGGTCTGTAACTAGGGCACTATCTTTCCCCTATCCTTACTGAATATTTTCTTTTGTGTTTTGTTTTGTTTGAACATTACGTGCATTTACTGCATATATTTGTCTGTCTTGCTTGCCTGGTTGTTTTACTGGTCTACTTGTTCTTTTTTTATTACATCAAAGGGGAGAAATTTCCACACATCAGTAGCTATCAGTTAGAGAAAGCTATCAACAAGGGGGAGTTTCATGTAAGGGGGAGCCACACAAATAGGAAAGTTAATTGATGTTTATTTTTTTGTCATTATCAAAGAGGGGGAGATTGTTAGCCTTCTGTAATCACATAATATTTTAACAATGACAAACAAGCAAAATAAACATGTATGATACCTTAGAGGACCTCAAGATAGGAAACAGTCAATGAAGATTTTAAACTAAGATGGAAAGAATCAAATAAAAAGTTCGACGACCTTGAAGGAGCTTAAAATATGGAATCGAAAGATACTTACACAATGAGCAATTAATGAAGAATTTAGATCAAGAATTCGAAGAGAAATCAAAGGAGAATTAGTACGAGGCAAGATTCTATGAAGACTAAATAAGGAAAGAGATCGTATTTCATACACATAAATATCTGCTAGCCATTTGGCCATGAAAGCTAAAATTTTCCAGAGTTGGAGTTGAAGTTGGAGTTGAAATTGGAGTTGGAGTTATGTTTGGCCATGTCTTTTTTTTTTTTATTTTTTTTTTTGACTTTTGTAAATACTTTTTTAAATATGATTTTATGCCCCAACTTTTACAATCTATCAAAATCACCCAACTAAAATTTACCTACTAACATACAAGTGATTCTTATATATAGAGACACTTTCAATTGAAATATTACAATTGGAAATTTAATCCTTTATCAATCCCACTAAGCAAACCAAAACAGAAGGATAAGTTGTTTAGGGTATCAAAAAACACAACAACTAGGGGAAACAATCACAATTTTGAGAATGAAAAAGAAACCGAAATTAATTTGTCTTAACCATTGAGTGCATAATACATGAGAAGATATTATTAAAGTGTTGATTCTACTTGCAAGTAATTTGAGCCTTGCAGCTCTGCTCAACACTTCTATAGTTAAAAGAACATGTACAAATATTTAAAGACAAGACAACATTAATGTTGAATGCCAAATGTGTTATTCAGTTTCCACCCCATCTTCACAATCTTTGAGATGTTCTTTAAGGCTTTGTCCAGGTATATCCCACTTTTCACTATCCTATGTTGAATTAGCTTTTGGCAATGTATAGTCATCAAGTTTGAGCGATAATTGAAATTTTGAAAGATCGGGCAGTACTGGAAGATCTCTGCTTGCAATGTCAGCACATTAAAATGTAAGTGTGAAAAGACTGAATAAGTATAATTAGTATAGAGTTGTTCTATTGTGTAAGCTGTAAGCCTCACTTTTCTTGGTCCAAAAGGTAGCCATACCTTTGAGACTTCTTGGCAGCAGTTTTTGGAACTTTTTGGTTTAAATGCTTCATAACACCACATGCTGGAGGAGTTCTACGAATACACAAGTAAAGACAACATGGGAAGTTAGTACTTCTATAATGGTCTTTCGTTGAAATGTAATTGAAAAGAGCAAAGACATAATTAAAACCCTATTTTTATTTGTTTGTTGGTAGTTAGTTATAGTTATAAGGAGAGTTTTATGTAAAAATTTAAAAGATTGGGGTTATATGTAATAATAATAATAGTTGGAATTGGAGTTGGAAAATTGGGAAAACACCAAAAACCTATTTTCCCTTTTCAGAAAAATATTCCGGAATTGTTTTCCGAATTTTCTTGGCCAAACACCACATTTTTCAACTCCAAAAATTTTTTTCGGAAAAAATGAAAAAATTTTCATGGCCAAAGGGGCCCCTGATATGTGTACATGTATGAATATGACCCATGAATCCAGCAATGAAAATAGAATATAACATGCACGAATATCTGGAATGATGTTCTAATAATATGAGTCTTCAATCAACAAATCCATACAAATCCTTATTGAAACAAAATCCCTTGGATTTTCTTTTTAGAGAAAAGAAGCAATAGAAGATGAAGAATGTTTAAAGGCATTGAAGAAAGAAGAATTCTTACACAACTTCACAATAAACTATCACACTGTCTCACCATTAGTCTTCATAAAACTTTGCAATTCTCTTAGTTTACAATAGTTACCAAAAGAAAAAGATCGTTTAGTTATACTAGTTCAGGCTATGTCATATGAGCTGGATAAAGAAAAGATTGAGATCCAAAACTTTTCCATTTACGCTGTAACTCAAAATTTACATCAAGATCTAAAGAAAATCCTTACAACCCAAGAGGAATGAAACAAACACCACACCGGTGATCTGAACAAGTATAAAAAGTCTCTGTCTTCCTGCATACTTTATTTTCTTTCTTTAAATTATTTTTGATTTATAGTTTATACTAACTTGCAGGTGAGTCGACTGACCAAGTTGATCAGTTGGCCGAAAAAAGATTTCAATTCACTCCTCCCCCCTTCTTGAATTTCACAAATTTGGCGTAAGCCTTGAAAGTTTACAAAGTAAAATAATTTTTTTCTATTTAATCTTTAATTTAAACTAAATATTAAAATATATGTTTGTTAAATACCTATATACTCAAATCAAAACTAAATGAAAACTCAAAAGTCACACTTTCAAATGTATTTGCTGGTGGATGTCGATGACACCACTACTCAAGGAGGTACTGAGTATACTTTATTTCTTCTTCCTAGTTCCTTTCTTTTCTTTTAGTTCTTTTCAAGTTTCATAGTGACGGCTTTTAAGTTATTTACTTTTTTTGCCCTCTTTTAAAATATAATATATGGTATATGGGTGCTTAAATATATTGATCAAGTAACGAAAAGGTGAGGGTTGATTAATTATAACTATTTTTTTTATACAAATTTATGTTTTTGAGGACACATAATAGTTTACTATATGAACGTTGGTCTTATATATTATTTGTATTATGTGCTTTGGATAATTTTCTTTTTTGTTGAAGCAGTTTTAGATACATACTTCACTTATTTATTGTATAATTTTGATGTAGTTTACATTTTTTTGGTGATTTATCTCTTTACAAAATATATATTTCTAATTATATTAGTTTCTAAAATATTAAAAATTAAAGAATACGTGGAGCTTGTGGCCCAATGCCTCGGTGCTTATGTCTTGCCTCATAGAAGATAAAACGCTTCATCTTACACCTTCTCTTTTAATACACAACTTCAAATGCATAGCAAGCTTAAATTAGATAGTACAAAAGTGAAAAATCAAGCAGAAAGAGGAAATAAATAAGGCAGCGAAATGGGGCGTGCAAAATCATGGAAAAATGCTAAGCGAGGTAAGCAAATCAGGTTTAAACTTTAGAAGGGGTCATTTGATTTGAAATCGGGATGGTACAGAAAATGCTTGAGGCGATGGGCGCAAGTCTCACGAATCTTTTAATTTTTAATATTTTATAAAGTAGTAATTAAAAATATATATTTTTAAAAGAAAAAATACCCAAACGAGTAAAATTAAATCAAAATTATAAAAATAAGCAAAAGATGTATCTAAACTTGCGTCAATCAAAAAATAACTAAATCTACATAATGCAACCGATATTTAAAGTCAACTTTTAACTAGTTTATGGTATGTGCCTCGCGCATTTACCTTGCTTCAGTGAGTTCAATTTTATAAAATTACTTCAATATTTTTAAAGAAAATATCTTGTGATCATATAAATTTTAAATATATTACTCTCAATAAATATCGTGGAGCAATATAATAAGATAAATTATTTAAGTCCAAATAAATATGAATTTAATGAAGGAATAACAACATGGTTTAGCAAACGTAAGCTCTTAATTATATTACTTAGCCTAATTTCAATTAATTACAATCTACAGCCTCTCTTGCCAACTCTCTCCTTTCTATTCTCCCTTAATTTTCTCTCATTCTCTATCTTATATTTCTTTTTCTTCCTTTTTTTTGGTTTTTTTTTAATTTTTTCATTTTTTCATTTTCCCCCTTTTTCCATCTTTTTTCATTTATTTCCATTTTTTTCTCTGTATTTTCTTTTCCCTTTTTCATTTTTATTTCTTTTTTCTTTGCAGTCTTTTTTTTCTTTTTTCATTCTTGTTTCATTTTTTTAATTTTTTTTCTCTCGTTTGTTGTTATTGTTGTATATATTTTCTTATATTTTATATTTATTTTTAACATATTTTATATTTTAAGTAAATTTATTATTTGACTAGTTTAGTCATGAATATATATAATTTATCAGTTGTATTTGTATACAAATAAGTATATAAATTAATTATATTTTTTTGAGTCTAAAATGTATAAATATGCAGTGTCTAATGTAATGCAAATATATCGTTAGTATTTATATGTCAAATTTATCATTTGTATTTTATATATAAATAAGTATCATTTATATGTGTATGGTTCAAATTGTATAAACATGTATCATTTGATATAAATATAATATTTTTATTGTGTAATTTAACATTGGTACTTGTATTGTTCAATTTGTATCAATAAAATACAATTCATATCAATGAATATAAATATAAGTGTTCGTAGAAAGAAAAATAATAATTCTTTTCAATTGTTTAAAAATAAAAATGATAGTGTCAATTACAAATTCAAATTCAAATAAATAAAATAAATGAAATTACAAATACAAAAACAAATACAATATGCGATCAATTGACAAATATAAATTTAAAATAGTTCTTTCAAGATACAAGTGTATCGGCGAAAATAGAATACAAATACAAATACAAATATAAATATAAACAAAATAAAATAACAAAATACAAATACAATATGCAGTCAACTATAAAATACAAATATATAACAGTTCTTCAAAATACAAGTGTGGATTGTATAGAATCTAAATGATGGCTCGAAATATAAAATACAAATACAAATGTGAATTATAAATACAAATACAAACACAAACGTGAACTATAAAATATAAATATAAATACAGGTGCAATGTATAAAATACAAATACAAATACAAATACAAACACAAACTGAACTATAAAATATAAATATAAATACAGGTGCAATGTATAAAATACAAATACAAATTCAATTGTATCAACGAATGCAAAAATATATATGATGATGCTAATACAAATACAATAAGTAGTTGCAGTATTTTCACTATCATACATAGCTTGTGCTCGACGTAGCCATGTTTTTTGAAAATACAAAAATATAATATATAACAAAAGATAAGAAAGAAAGAAAAAAAGAAAGAGAAATAAAATCTAGAAATAGAAGAGAGAAAGAAAAAAGGAAAAAAAACAAAAAGAAAGAAATGAAAAAAAAAACTAGGAAAAAAAGAAGAAAGATCGAAAAAAGTAAAAAAAGAAGAAAAGAATCGGAGAAAAAGAAAAGGAAAAGAAAAAATGATGGTGGATACAAACACAATGAGTGAATATAATATTTTTGTCACCACCCATGACTTGCAGGCGATGTATTCATGTTTTTTGGAAATACGACAAACTATAAAATATAAAATACAACAAAAAAAGAAAGAAAAAAAGAAAAAAAAGGAAACTAAAAAGCAAAAAATGAAAATAAAATAAAGTAGAAAGAGAAGTAGAGGCTAGAGAAAGAAGAAAGGGAAAAATAAGAAAGAGAAATAGAGGTAGAGATAAAAGAGAGGAAAAACAGAAACTAAAAAGAGAAAAAAGAAAAAAAAGAAAAGAAAATAAGAAAAAAGAGAAAGAGAGGCTATGAATTGTAATTTTGAAAGTTAGGCTAGGGGCACTCTCATTTTGCTGAAATATAGGTTATTTTCTGTAGAAAAAAATACAAAAAGTAGCAAACTTAAGCCCTTAATTAAGCTAAATAGCAACACTTTTACTAAATTAAGTTTTATAGCAAAAATAACAATATTTTCAGTGAGGCCAAACCACTACTGCCTTTTATAGTTACCATGTGTAATATCTCTTCTTTTCACGTCACTACATTGATCTCTTTTTTTTCTTTATCTATTATTTTTTTAATTGTTCTCCTATTTTTTTTAAATTTTCGTTATTCTCTATACCTACACAGTTGAAGAAATTAGTGAGCGTTGAAGAGGTGAGGTAGAAGCATCATAGCGATACAGAAAAGATGGCCAAAATTATGAAAGAAAAAGAATTGAAAAAATTTTATTCTCTATAACCCCAAAAATTTTAAAACCAGAGAGAAAATGAAAGAAAAAAATTGAAGCAAGCAATAAAATTTCAAGTCCTGAAGATAGAAATTTTATTTTTTTTATATATATATATATATATATATACACACACACATGTGGGTCATGTAAATGTATTTGTACTTGTATATGTATATGTATTTTTATACAGTGTCAGGTGTGCATTTGGATTGTGTTGTGTCCTTTAGAGTGTAACATATGTACTTGTATTGTATTTTTATATTGTCAGATATGTATTGTGTATGTTATGTATGTATATGTATATAGTTTTTGGGTATTGTATGGCATTGGGTAGGTATTTTGTACAGTGTTAATTGTTAAATAAGTATTTTATAAATTCTATATGTTATGTATGTATATATGTATTGTATTTTGTTGTACATATATGATACACGCGAAATATTCAAATACACAAAAAAATACAATTACACTCTGAAAAATATACAAATATACTAAAAATATACAATTATAATTTGAATAACAAAATCGACATGCTGAATTGAACATGTAGCAAAATTGAGTTCGACCAAAAAATAGCTCTGCAAGTACATTCAAAATACATTCTGAGTTGAAGAATTTTGAATCTGCAAAATCAAGTTTGCACAAAATAATGAAGTGGACTTAATCTGGTGAAATATATATGAAAGATCTCAAAATCAAATTTGGAACTAAATACATGTATCAACAAGTATGATTTATTTTAAAGATCACGAAGGAAAGAAAATATATAGTGAAATCAATTTTGAATATGAATTGAGCTGTTGAAAATAAAGTAGGTATTCATCTAATAACAATTATTTATAAAAAATAAATTATTAAATTTAAATTTATGGCATAATTATAATGGTTAAACCATTTCTTATTTATCTCAATAGATTTGAGAAAAATAAGATACGTTGATCCATTTGTATATGTATTTTATGGTAAAAAATAGCCTAAAATGCAAAATACAAGTTGTTATTTTGAGTAAATATGAAGCTGTTGCTATGAAGTGCCTAATTATGGGCTTAAGTTTGCTACTTGTGAATTTTTCCCTCTTCTGTAAGTGCCCTTTTAATTAAAGTTCAATTTTTGATTGGACTAGTCCATGAATTTGGGTTATAAATGATGAGTCCACTTTACTAAGCCCAAGATGTCATATTATTCTAAAAGTTAATTTGGTTTCATGTGTCGAATGATGTGGTATACCAAGCCATGTAAATGAGTCAATAAGACCATGCCACATATAAAAATGATGCAGTATGCTTGGTGAAATCAAAGTCCAATCAAAATACGCCATATGTATACGTTGATATGTTACAACCAACCAAAAATGATCATGTCAGGAACATATAAACGTATACATATGGCGTACCAAGCTACAAGTTCAAGCATTCAAATCCTCAAGTTCAAAGACGAATCAAGATCAAGATGAAGATTCAAGATTAAATTCAAAATCCCTTGAGTTTAGGAACATGTCAAGATCAAAGTCATCAAGTTCACAAATCAACATCAAATTCAAGATCAAACTCGTAGGCCCTTGAATTTATATTTGAAAAGGAAAATCAAAGGATTCATAGTGATTACATCACTCTCTATTTGAACTTAAATAAAATAATTATTGATATATTTTTTCTGTCTAAATTACTATTTTTTGGGTCGCGAATTTTAGTGTCAACAAATTTTGATGCGCCCTGTGGGACAATCTCTACCTCCCATCTCTTCCTTTTAAAGTCAAATAACATCAAAATCACTCAAAGGAAGATTAACTTCAAATAGAATGCTACTGTGGCTTCTTGATCCAAAAGTGAATTATAAGTGGCTATGGAGATTATTGATCAAGTCAAAAGAAATTTGGCTCAATTTGATCAAAAGTTTGACAACCTATTCATGCAAGAAGATGATG
Source organism: Capsicum annuum (assembly GCF_002878395.1). Lineage (NCBI taxonomy): Eukaryota > Viridiplantae > Streptophyta > Magnoliopsida > Solanales > Solanaceae > Capsicum > Capsicum annuum. The sequence continues at coordinate 112,115,095 of NC_061117.1, forward strand.
TCTTTAATGCTCGATATGGTCCAATATGCAATCAAGTTATTTCCCATTCCAATATCTATTCAGATAGAAATTTACTTAATTCTTCATCTTGTATGGTGGTGGTACAAGCATTTATGATTGATGCATCCACTATAGAAGAACAACTTGCAAGCTTGATTGAAGTAATAGAAAGCTTGACAAAGCATATACATGAATAAGATGCTAAACTATTCAAGCTGAAGAATAAGATGGATAGCATAAATGAGGGATAATCAATTCATGTACCTTTGAATATTTTTGAAGTTTAAAAGAAGGAGGGTCTCCCATAGAGCAAACAACAACTATCAAAGAAATTCATATCTCCATTAAAGGTACTAATTGAAGGACTTCATCATAGAGGCTATTGAAGATAAGTTTGATCCCTCATGCAAATATTCTCTCACATATGCAAATTCATATACACAAAAGATTAATAATTTGGATATGTCTAATGGTTATCAACCTCCTAATCTCTAATAATTTAATGGCAAAGAAAATCCCAAGCAGTATATAGTGCACTTTATCGAGACTTGTAATGATGTTGTAACATATAGTGATTATCTCGTCAAGCAACTCATTCAATCTCACAAAGAAAATTCCTTTGATTAGTAAACAGATCTCGAACTTGGTTCTATATATAGTTGAGGGAAGTTGGAGCAACAGTGTAATACCCATGCCTTTTTTCTAGCTAGAAATCATCTCAAGGCTAGGACTTACTTTAAAATGCAAACCTATCTTTGTACACATGGTATTTTTGCGATTTTTACTTTCTATCACATGGAAAATTGAGTTATCTTTCCAACGGTACCATTTTTGTCCAAATATGACATCAGACGAGGAAGTTATGGACGTTTTACTTGGAACTGTCGGAAACGCCCAGATATGACGGCCAAGTTGACGGACCGCCACATAAGTGAAGGATCGCCACTTTGACCGTCACAGCTAAGGTAGTTGAGCCACGTACTGGATAAAGACTGACGAATGAGTTGACGGACCATCAAAGTTGTGATAGACTGTCATCTAGGCCGTCAACTCTTATCCAATGAACCCCATTTCTGGTCCACGTCTGACGGGCTAAGTGACGGACCATAAAGTGTCTGACAAACCATCAGTTGGACCATCACATGCCACATTCAATTTATTTTTAGGTCATTTTAATAGGGGTATTTTGGTCACTTATCACTCACCTACATATACCTAGATAAGTCCGAATTCAGCCATTATTCTCATTATTATTTCAAAAACAAAAAAACTAGGGTTTCTCCCTAAATTTAATCTCTAAGAAGAAGACCCAATCTTCTTCAAGAATCAGATTCAAATCTTTCAAGTTCTAAAACATCAAGAACCTTGAGTAAGGTATGCGTAGTGTTCATCTGTGGACCCCTTTCGTTCATAGAGTTCAAGAACCATACTTTTAAATGAGGAACTTTGATTTCCTTGTTGTTATGTGATCTTGTTCATGTTAATGATCATTGTTTAAGCTTCAAGATATTAATTCAAGTTGACTTTCATGATGTATGCATGCTTGCAGTTAAAACCCATGAATTTGGGTGGTTCAAGATGATTAAAATTGTTGAGAAAACCTATGACGCAAAGTGTGCATACAAAGTGTTTGTTAAAATGCCTAGAATGCTAAAAATCATGTTCCCATGAACCCATAGTATTTAAATGACAAGCTATGACAACTCTTAAGATGATTCCACATGAACTTCCACGCTATTGATAAGTGTTGCTAGTATGATTATGCAATGAACATGATATTAAGGTTGTGCAAGTACTTCCACATGACATGAAATCCTTTCTATGCAATACATTGTTGATAACCATGCTTAGTATGAAATCCCTTATGTACGATATTATAAATTGTGGACTTAAATCTTGTGATCAAGTCATGTCATGTGAGTTAGTTTCCTTCCATCGAGTCCTGGGGGTATTCATACCTAAAAAATATAGTTGTGTGCCTAGAGCCAAGTCACGTTACCCCGATAATCTCAGTCAATCCATAATCTATAGAACTCAGTCAGTCATGTGACTTAGGAAACCACCGAAATCTCATGATCTCAGCAAAATCTCTGATAGTAATGCTATTCCATCAGTCACCGGAAGTCATTTACTCAGTCCATGTACAGTTAGTTAAATCATGTTCAGTCTTTTCAGATGGGAGTAGAAGTTAGCACCGAGTGAACCCAAGGATGGAAACTCTCCTGCCAGTTTAGGGTGTGATTCTTAGCAGTCATCCTTGTGTAACAGAACTACGTAGCCAGCGTAGGTTGAGACATCTTAACTTGTCAGACTAGGGTTGATGAAGTGGCTTAACCTATCAGTTTAGGATTCCCACCGTTCTCATTTGAGTACCTACCATATGAGGGTCACTTACTACTGTCCTTACCAGTGGCGCAGTATTGACACCCGTCCAGTCGGGGCAGAGATTGGTCCTCAACTTAGCTATATGCATTATTGAGGCATGTCGCTTATATAACTACCTCCCACAGTTTTAGGCTTAGTCTCTATAAAAGAACTCAGATAGTTCTTCAGATATCAGTATACCAGGACTACCAGATACAGTCAAATTTAGTTATAGTATGAAACTCAGATAGTTCCATCAGACACAGTCACCCATGTTGACAGAACCATAGTTTCAGTTATGTCAGAAATCAGTAAGTCATGTATTAGCATACAGATCCACTATTACGTATTTATGTTTCCATTTATCATGTATGTATATTTCTACTCTCACATTCATATTAGTCTGTCAGTTAGCATTGCTTATACATGTAAACCCTTTCCATTTAGCCTACCTCACTCGTATACTTAGTACTCCTGTTGTACTGACGCATTTGCGCTATGGTTCTTTCTTTTCATATTACACCATAGGTTCAGAGACATGAGTTCCAGACCTGCAGTAGCATTCACATTCCAGTATACAGAGCTGCAGTGAGTCCTCTTTATGCGAGGATGATATGATTCAATTTATTTATTATTTTAGTTAGTTTTCAGTTTATGGAGTTAGTTGGAGACATGTTCCTTCAACTCCTTATTCAGTTAGTACTTCAAGGTTTTCAGATATAGTTCAAATTTAGTTTAGTTTTGATTTAAAATTTAGTTATCTTGTGTATTTTCACCCACATGGATGTTATAATTATTTTAGTTGAAGCTTATGGTCTATTGTTTATGTTTTCCGCATATTACATGTATGTTAAGCAATGTACAGCTACAAATATTAGTCATGGGTTAGCTTGTGTTCCCTCGGGGTCAAGCGCACCGTGTAGCATTCCGGCTTAGAAAATCAAGGTGTTACAAACTTAGTGTCAGAGCCTAAGGTTCAATAGAGTCCTAGGAGGTCTGAATGCCGCATCTAGTAGAGTCTTGTGCATGGGTGTATTGCACGCCACATTTATGTGCAAGAGGCTATGAAATGTTTTAGGAACAGTTTCCCTTCTTTCAGTATTCATGTCGTGCTAGTGAGTATAATCTCAAGTTAAACTCTCAGTCTAATCCGTTCTTCTCTTATTTCAGAATATGCCTCCAAAGAGAAGAAACCAGCCAGCTCCTCAGCCCGAAGATCCTTTGGGCGAGCATGTTTCTCATGCGGATTTTAGAGCCACATTCATAACACTTGCTCAGTCCGTGGCTGCCCAGAATGAACGGCCACTAGTTATTTTGGCCAATCCAGTGGCCAATTCCGCAGCAGCTAGAATTCAGGACTTCACCCGAATGAACCCTTCATTTTTCTTCGGGTCTAATTCTGATGAAGACCCTTAGGAGTTTATTGACCAAGTCCAGAAGGTCATTGACATCATGGGAGTTACTTCTATTCAGAGTGTCGTGTTAGCCGTATACCAGTTACAGGATGTTGCTCACACTTGGTACAAATAGTAGAAGTCTGAGAGGTTAGAGGATGCAGGTTCTATAGAGTGGGAGGAATTTGTCACGGCTTTCTTAGATAGATTCTTTCCCTAAGAGCTGAGAGAGGCCAAAGTTCTTGAGTTTATAAACCTCAGGCAGGGAAATATGATGGTTAGGGAGTATTCTCTTAGATTTACTCAGCTAGCCAAATATTCCCCTCATGTGGTTGCAGACAACAGGGCTAAGATGAGCAAGTTCATGTCAGAAGTGAATTATAGCATGGTAAATGAGTGTAGATCTGCAATGTTGAATAGTGATATGACTTTAGCCAGGCTCATAACCCATGCTCAGCAAATAGAGGAGCAAAAGGTTAAGGCTAGGGAGAGGCAGAATAAGAGAGCAAGACCAGGCAGTTTCAGTTTTGCTCAGCCCAAATCAGAGGGAGGAAATTATTCCCAATTTCATCCCAAGTCATCAGATCCAGTTCATTCTTCAGCCAGTGCTCCAGCTCCTAAGTTCAGATATAGAGCACCCAGCTCTAAATCTCAGGGTAGTGTCAACAATGCGCAAACTAATCCCCTATGTCAAACTTATGGTAAGAACCACCAGGGTGTTTACAGAGCTGGCAGTGATATTTGTTTCAGTTGTGGCAAGCCAGTTCACAGAGTTAGATATTGTCCTCAGTCTAGTTATCAGAGTCAGCAAAATCATTTCATAGCTCAGTCCGATTGCCCGAACCAGTAGGGTGCCACTTCCAGTGCTACTAGTGGGCAACGCCCAAACAGACTCTATGCTCTTCAGACTCGAAAGGATCAGGAAAATTCTACTAATGTCGTTACTGGTACGTTACAAATTTTCCATGTTCATGTTTACGGTTTGCTAGATCTAGGCAGATCTTTGTCTTTTGTTACTCTGTACACAGCAGGCAATTTTGGAATCAGTCCCAAAATTTTAGCAGAGCCCTTTTCAGTCTCTTCCCCAGTGGGTAAAACTATCATAGCTCGGTGGGTATACAGGAACTGCCCGATTATGATATTTCAGAAATCCACGTCAGCAGATTTAGTTGAATTAGTGATGACTGATTTTGATGTCATTCTCGGCATAGATTGGCTTCATTCCTACTATGCCACAGTCGACTGCAGGAACCGAGTTCAATTTTAGTTCTCGAATGAGCCTGTCCTAGAGTGAAAGGGTAGTACTTCATCTTTTAGGGGTCAACTTATTTCCTACCTTCGGGCAAGAAAAATATTTTCAAAGGGGTGTGTGTATCATCTCGTGTATGTAAAGGATTCCAATTCTGAATCTCCCAGTCTTGAATCAGTTCTAGTTGTTAATGAATATTCAGACGTCTTTCTCGAAGATCTTCCAGGCATTCCTCTCGAAAGGGAAATAGACTTTGGCATAGACCTTCTCCCAGATACTCAGCCGATTTCTATTTCACCATATAGAATGGCACCAGCAGAACTCATGGAATTAAAAGATCAGTTAAATGATCTCTTAGATAAGGGATTCATCAGGCCCAGTGTATCCTCATAGGGTGCACCATTCTTATTTGTGCGCGAGAAAGACGGTTCCCTTAGGATGTGTATTGATTATTGTTAGCTCAACAAAGTCACGGTCAAGAATAGGTATCCGCTTCCTAGAATAGATGACTTGTTTGACCAACTTCAGGGTGCTAATTATTTCTCCAAGATAGACCTTAAATCAGGCTATCATCAGCTCAAAGTTAGAGAACGTGACATGCCAAAGACAGCTTTCCGTACTCGGTATGGTCACTTCGAATTTCTAGTCATGTCCTTTGGTCTTACCAATGCCCCTACAAATTTCATGGACTTAATGAACCGGGTGTTCAAGCAGTACTTGGAAATATTCGTCATAGTCTTCATAGATGATATTCTGGTCTATTCTCGCATAGAGCGTGATCATTCAGACCATCTCAGAATTGTTCTTCAGACTCTCAAAGATCATCAGTTGTTTGCCAAGTTCAGTAAGTGCAAATTTTGTCTAATATTAGTAGCATTCCTTTGCCATATTATTTTCGATGATGGAATTAGACTAGATCCTCAGAAGACCGAAGCGGTAAGAAACTGGCCTTACCCTGTCTCTCCATCAGATATCTAGAGTTTCTTGGGTTTGGTTGGCTATTACAGATGCTTTGTCGAGGAATTTTCTTCTATTGTATCTCCTATGTCCAGATTGACTTAGAAGAAGGTTAAGTTTCAGTGGTCAGATTCTTATGAGAAGAGTTTTCAAAAGTTGAAGAATCGACTCACCTCAGCCCCAGTTCTAACTCTTCCAGATGGTTCAGATGGTTTTGTAGTCTATTGTGATGCGTCCAGAGTGGGTTTAGGTTATGTCCTCATGCAGCATTGTAAGGTCATAGCCTATGTCTCCAGATAGCTAAAGCCCCATGAGAAGAATTATCCTACTCTTGATCTTGAGTTAGCAGCCATAGTATTTGCCTTAAAGATTTGGAGGCATTATTTATACGGAGTTCATGTAGATTTTTTCATAGATCATAAGAGTCTCCAGTATATCTTTTCTCAGAAAGATCTCAGTCTTCGTCAGAGAAGGTGGTTAGAGCTCTTGTAGGATTATGACATGAGTGTCCTTTATCACCTGAGCAAGGCCAACGTAGTGACCGATGCACTCAGCAGACTCTCTATGGGTAGTGTTTCTCACGTTGAGTATAGCAAGAAAAAAGATAGTCCAAGAAATCCATCAGCTTACTAGACTAGGCGTTCCTTAGTCGACTCTTTAGAGGGTGGTGTATGTGTTTAGGGTAGTTCAGAGTCATCTCTAGTTTTCAAGGTAAAAGAAAATCAAGATAGGGATCCCAGCCTTGTCAAGCTAAAAGAGTTAGTTTAGAATTAGAAAGTAGAGGCTTTCTCCCAAGGGGAAGATAGTGTTCTTCGTTGTCAGGGTCGTTTGTGTGCTCCGAGTGTAGATGAGTTAAGGTAGCGAATTCTTATAGAAGCACATAATGTGTGATACTCTATTCATCCAGGGGCCACTAAGATGTACCACAACTTTCGAGAGATCTATTTGTGGAGTTGGATGAAAAAAAATGTTGCAGAGTTTGTGGCTAAGTTCTCTACATGTCAGCAGGTTAAGATAGAGCATCAGAAACCTAGTGGATCCATGTAGGAGTTCACCATTCCTACTTGGAAGTAGAAAGAAGTGAACATGGATTTCGTAATGGGTTTGCCTCGAACTCGTCATCAGCATGATTCAGTTTGGCTTATTGTAGACAGAATGACCAAGTCAGCTTATTTCCTTCCAGTTCGTACTTCTTATTCAGCCAAGGATTACGCCAAACTCTATATCAGGGAGTTGGTCAGATTACACAGTGTTCCATTATCTATCATCTTAGACAGAGGTACACAGTTCACCTCTCACTTTTAGAAAGTGTTCCAAAAAGGTTTTGGTACCCAACTCTATCTCAGTACAGTGTTTCATCCTTAGACAGATGGCCAAGCAGAGGGGACCATTCAGACTCTTGAAGATACGCTAAGGGCGTGTGCAATTGATTTCAAGGAAAGTTGGGACGACCACTTACCCTTGATTGAGTTTGCATTCAACAACAGCTATCATTCCAGTATTCAGATGGTTCTATTCAAAGCTCTCTATGGTAGGAGGTGTAGATCTCCAGTCGATTGGTTCGAAGTTAGTGAGGTCTCAGTCATCGGTCCTGACTTGGTATTCGACGCCTTAGAGAAATTTCAGTTGATCAGAGAGACTTTGGGTTGCTCAGAGCCGACAGAAGTCTTATGTAGATATTTGTAGAAAGGATTTCAAGTTCGAGGTCAATGACTGTCTATCTCAAGATCTCTTCCATAAAGGGAGTGAAGAGGTTCAGCAAGTAAGGGAAACTCAGTCCTCGCTATGTCGGTCCCTTCAGGATTCTCAGTCGCTTTGGCAAGGTAGCTTATGAGATCGAATTTCCTTTAGATCTAGCCTAAGTTCATCTGGTCTTCCATGTCTCCTTGCTCAAGAAGTACATAGGTGACCCAGCAGTTGTAGTCCCTATTTAGAACATTGATGTTCAGGACAGCCTCTCTTATTAAGAAATTCGAGTCAAAATTTTAGACTATCAAATTGTAGGCTGAGGAACAAAGAAGTCCCTCTAGTCAAATTTCTTTGGAGAAATCAGTCCGTTGAGGAAGCTACTTAGGAAGCAAAAGCAGACATGCGTACCAAGTACCCTCACCTTTTCTCCACCAACCCAGATCAAGCTCAAGGTTATAGTCCTACTTAAGCTTATTCAGTTTCACGTTCAGCATTCAATACAATTTGATATTTTGTAAATCGTGTTCATGTTCCCTCACAAATTTGGTATAAAGTACCATTGTATATTCAGTCATCCATACATGTATCAGTCCAGGAAATAATTATGAATCAGATATGCATTCTCATTGCGAGAAGCTTAGTTATGCATTCATGAATCAGTTACACGTGCATCAGATATGTATGTTTAGCATAGCACATTCAGTTTGTCAGTCATAAGATCATGTTCCATCTACTCATGTTTGGATTATTTTTTCCCCTCTCAATTAGTTCCATTCAAGGATGAATGTTCTCAAAGGGGAGATATTGTAATCCCGTGCCTTTTTCTTAGCTAGAAATCATCTCAAGGATACTAGGACTTACTTTAAAAGTCAAACCTATCTTTGTACACATGGCATTTTTAAGATTTTCACTTTCTACCATGTGGGAAATTGCATTATCTTTCCAACGGTACTAATTTTTTCCAAATCCGACATCAGACAAGGAAGTTATGGATATTTTACTTGAAACTATCGTAAACGCCCAAGTATGATGGCCAAGTTGACAGACCACCACATAAGTGACGGACCGCCACATAAGTAATGGACTACCACTTTGACCATTACAGCCAAGGTAGTTGAGCCTCGTACTGGATAAGAACTGACGGAGGAGTTGACGGATAGTCAAAGTTGTGACAGACCATCATCCAAGTCGTCAACTCTTATCCAATAAACCCCATTTCTGGTCCATGTCTGATGGGCTAAGTGATGGACCGTCAAGTGTCTGACGGACATTCAGTCAAACCGTCACATACCATGTTCAGTTTATGTCCAGGTCGTTTTAACAGGGGTATTTTGGTTACTTATCACTAGCCTACATATACCCAGATAAGTCAGAATTCAGCCATTATGCTCATTATTATTTCACAAACAAAAAAAAACTAGGGTTTCTCTCTAAATTTAATATCCAAGAACAAGACCCAATCTTCTTCAAGAATCAAAGGATTTCAAATCCTTCAAGTTCAAAAACATCAAGAACCTTGAGTCATGTATACGTAGTGTTTATCTATGGACCCCTTTCGTTCATAGAGTTTAAGAACCATGCTTTTAAATGAGAAACTTTGATTCCTTTGTTTTTATGTGATGTTGTTCATTTTAATGATCATTGTTTAAGCTTCAAGATATTAATTTAAGTTGACTTCCATGATGTATGCATGCTTGTAGTTAAAACCTATGAATTTGGGTGGCTCAAGATGATTAAAATTATTGAGAAAACCTAGTCCCCAAAGTGTGCATGCAAGGTGTTTGTTAAAGTGCCTAGAATGCTAAAAATCATGTTCCCATGACCCCATAGTATTTAAATGACAAGCTATGTCAACTCTTAAGATGATTCCACATGAATTTCCATGCTATTGATATGTGTTGCTAGTATGATTATGCAATGAACATGATATTAAGGTTGTGCAAGTACTTCCATATGAAATGAAATCTTTTCCATGCAATACATTGTTGATAACCATGCTTAGTATGAAATCCCTTATGTACGATATTATGAATTGTGGACTCAAATCTTGTGATCAAGTCATGTCATGTGTGTTAGTTTCCTTCCATCGAGTCCTGGGGGTATTCATACCTAAAAAATATAGTTGTGTGCCTAGAGCCAAGTCACGTTATCCTAATAATCTTAGTCAAGCCATGATCTATATAACTCAGTCAGTCATGTGACTTAGGAAACCTTTGAAATCTCATGATCTCAGTAAAATCTCAGATAGTAGTGCTATTTCGTCAGTCAATGGAAGTCAGTTACTCAGTTCATGTACAGTCAGTTAAATCATGGTTAGTCTCTTCAGATGGGAGTAGAAGTTAGCACTGAGTGAACCCAAGGGTGGGATCTTACCTACTAGTTTAGGGTGTGGTTCTTAGCAGTCATCCTTGTGTTCCAAAACTACATAGCCAACGTAGGTTGAGACATCTTAACCTGTCAGAATAGGGCTGATGAGGTGGCTTAACCTATCATTTTAGGGTTCCCACTGTTCTTATTTGAGTACCTTCCAGATGAGGGTTACTCACAACTGTCCTTACCAATGGTGCGGTATTGACACCTCTCCAGTTGGGCCAGAGATTGGACCCCAACTTAGCTATATGCATTATTAGGGCATGTCGGTTAAACAACTACCTCCCATAATTTTAGGCTCAGTCTCAGTAAAAGAACTCAGATAGTTCTTCAGATATCAGTATATCAGGACTGCCAGATACAGTCAAATTCAGTTATAGTGTGGAACTCAAATAGTTCCATCAGACCCAGGACTGTCAGACATAGTTACCCATGTTGACAGAACCATAGTTTTAGTCATGTGAGAAATTAGTAAATCATGTATTAGCGTACAGATCCATTATTACGTATTTACGTTTCTAGTTATTATGTATGTATGTTTTCACTCTCACGTTCATATTAGTTGGTCAGTTAGCATTGCTCATGTATGTAAACCCTTTTTATTTAGCCTACCTTACTCGTATACTCAGTACTCCAGTTGTACTAACGCATTTCCGCTATGATGCTTTCTTTTCATGTTACACCATAGGTTTAGAGACAGGAGTTCCAGACTAGCAATAGGATTCACATTCCAGTATACAGAGCTGCAGTGAGTCCTCTTCATTCGAGGACGATATGATTCGATTTATTTATTATTTCAATTAGTTTTCAATTTATGGAGTTAGTTGGAGACATGTTCCTTTAATTCCTTATTTAGTCAGTACTTTGAGGCTTTCAGATACAATTCAGATTTAGTTCAGTTTTGATTCAGACTTCAGTTATCTTGGGTATTTTTCACCCATATGGATGTTATAATTATTTCATTTGAACCTTATGATTTATTGTTTATGTTTTTTCGCATATTAAATGTATGTTAAGTAATGTATAGGTATAGATATCAGTCATGGGTTAGCTTGTGGTCCCTCGAGGTCATGAGCACCGTGTAGTGTTCCGATTCAGAAAATCGGGGTATTACAAATAGTTTCTCAATCATTTCTATAACACAATACATATCATTAGTATGATTAAACTAACAATGGTTTGCCAACGTGAATATGAGCCAGTGTCGAATTTATCCATTGTTGGAGAAGCATGAGCCTCAACTGCAAAGATTGACTTAGTGAAACTTCTAGCATTGAAATATGCATCCAAGGCATGAATTAGTGTCTTTACTATATCTTGCAAGGATTAAGGACCAATATATTTAAAGAGTTGGAAACCCATGTACATGGCTATGAGAGGAGATTAATGGCTACCTATCTACAATTCTCACAAAGATGAAAACATAGAAGAAATTCATAGTGGAGAAAAATCTGCATCTGAAGATGAATTTGTAAAGTCTATGTGTGTCTTAGTGCTCCGCAATGCATGAGCTAAAACTAAAAGTTATGAAGCTCCTCAAAGAATGAGCCTAAGCTATAAGTTATAAAGGTCCTCAATGTATGAGCCAAAACTGTAAGTTATAAAGCTCCTCAATGAATGAGCTAAAACTGCAAGTAATAAAGCTCCTCAATATACGAACCTAAATTGCAATTTATTGTAATGACCTTTCCAATTATTTTTCATATTTCCTTTTATATTCGCCATTAGGACTTATCTATAGCTACCCCAAGTAATTTATGACTTTTGAGGACTGACGTTTCGGTTACCGGGTAGTTTATTTAATTTTTAGAGTCAATTCCCTATTTTGAAGTCTTTGTTGGTTCTAAATAGCCATCGGGCAAAAAATTCAGTGAAACGATTTTGGATGTAAATTTTAACCATGCTAGCAGATCCATAATATCGATTTTAGTCTAGGTAGAGCTTAGGTTCTAGTTTTAATGCACTTGAGTTCATTTCGACCTACTGGTCCAAAATTTAGAAAATTAAAATATGAGTATGGAACCCACATTTGGTCGAAACAACCTTAGATTGAAAATCTAACTTTTCTAACGAGTTTGAAATATTGATTTTAGGATGGGGGACCCTTAGCTCAGGTCCCAAGGATTCTAAACTTCTTTTGGGGCATTGAGCAGATTTTATGTAAAAAATGAAACTATAGGTGTGGGCCCCACCTTTTGCCGAAATGATCTTGGATAAAAGTTTTGATGATTGCAATGGATTTAAAATATAGTTCATAAACAAATTTCACTATTGGATCATGTTATTTATGTTTCGAATGAGTTTTGAGGGTCAAAAATAAGTTTCTTACTTTGCTGTCATGGGGATACCGCATCTCTTTGTCGAGGGGGGAGGGGTCTATAAATAGACCCCAAGGTTGCAAATTTAGGCATTTTCCCTTTATTTTTGAGAGCCTAAAATCCTAAGTGGGTATGATAACTCAAATTTGAGTCTTATGGGTATCTAGGGAGCTTGGTAAACATCTTTTATCATGATTATAATCTGGATTAAGGTAAGATTTCATTACTTTATTGGTGAATTTCTTTGTTCTTGACCCAAAATCCTAATTTAGATTAGGGCTTGATTTATCCTAAAACTTTTTTTGTTTGCACCCATTAATTGAGGGTTATGATTTCTTGGTGATGTATGAGCATTGGCTCGAAAACACGATTTCTATACATGGGACCCACTTGGGATTTTTGGTTTCATTTTTAGATCCGAAGAATAATAGTGCAATATAAATATAGTTAGACTTGTATTGATGAGTAGATTATATTTTTGATAACATGATGGCATTTTTTGGGATTGTAAAGTGAAGACAAGCATATGGTGTATGATGTAAGGTTTTGCGATTCAGCCTTGAGGTAGACTTTTACCTACTCTTCTTCGAAGATGATGTATGTTATGTATGGCATGTGAATATGAATGTTAGGCTTGACTATAAATAAATAACCTAATATTGAGTATTGATGTTTAGGGAATTAGTTTAGGGTTTTCGACCCTTAAAGTAGTATGTTTATGACCCTTTTAGAATCTTATTTCCTTCTCCTAGATTGAATTGGTTTGTAGTATGGAAATATTATGATGCTAGTTTTGGGATGTGGTTCAAGTGTTGGAATCATGGTTAGTGTGATTGACCTTAGTTGGGCTAGTATAGTGATATTGAAATCGTATCTTGGGGTAGAATTGACATATTCTCATGTTTCTGGACAAATTTCCTATTTAGGATTGGTTATGGCTTACTTGACATCTAAAAGTTGAACTAGACATCATAACCTAGTTTTGGGCATAGTTTTCCTAAATATGGAGATTGAGGATTAGAAGTGGGATCATTTGGCCCACGTAGGCCAAGACTTGTCTTAACTTTTATGGGCTTAGTTGCAGATAGTAGGCCTAGTTGAGACTAATGAGCCTTATTTATGGGATTTACTTGGTGAATTAATTAATTGTGATGAGTTTTGCCGAATTATGATTAATTGACTATAGAGATGTTTATTTTCCCTAGATGTGATATTGGGCCTTTAGAGATGTTATTTTCTTTTAATTATGATATTTGGTCCATACAGATGCATTTTCCTCTTAATTATGATATTTGATCCATAGAGATGCATTTTCCTCTTAGTTGTGATATTTGGTCCATAGAGATGCATTTTTCCCTTAGTTTTGATATTTAGCCCATAGAGATGCATTTTCCTCTTGGTTATGATATTTGGTCCATAGAGATGCATTATTCTTTTAATTATGTTATTTGAACCATAGGGATGCATCTTAATTATGATATTTGGCCCATAAAGATGTATTTTCCTCTTAGTTACGGTGTTTGACCCATAGAGATGCATTTTCCTCTTAGTTATGATATTTGGCCCATAGAGATGCATTTTTCTCTTAGTTATGATATTTGTCCCATAAAGATGCATTTTCCTCTTAATTATGATATTTAGCCCATAGAGATGCATTTTCCTCTTTGTTGTGATTTTTGGCCTATAGAGATGCATTTTCCTCTTTGTTATGATATTTGGCCCATAGAAATGCATTTTTCTCTTAGTTATGATATTTGGCCCATAGAGATGCATTTTCCTCTTAGTTATGATATTTGATCTATAGAGATGATTTTTCTCTTAGTTATGATTATTGGGCTCGCAGAGATGATTTTTCTCTTGGTCATGATGTATGATCTATAGATATGAGATCTCTAATAAAGAAGATATGCTTATTGATATTATGCCTACTATATATGAGATGCCTCCTATATGTGAGATGATTATAGATATGTTATGGCTTATAAATATGATAGTTGATATGAGTTTCATATATATATATATATATATATATATGGGCCTAAGGCCATGATTATGATGTTGTGATTATTTAGGATATATTATTGGGCCAAGGGTCGTGTTATGATATTGGTAGCATATTAGAAAAATATTTATCCTTGTAAAGGATACGATTGTACAATATGGACACATATATGTTTATTTTGCCTACGATTTCATTGACTGAATACTAGTGATGACACTCATAGATTTGGTAAACTCATGATTATTATATTGGCACTGATGTGATCCTAGCTGGAATACGACCTTATCTCTATTTTTTTTTAAATAATTCACCTTATCAATGAATTTTTTTACTATAGTAATTGCCTAACTAAATGAAATATTTATACGTATAAAAGAGGTTAAAAATATTATTTTAAAGATTTGACCAAGACAGATTCCTGTCCATGACTTAACATTATTATTTACTTTGGTCATGAGATATTCTGATCCTTTCTACACTTTTACAAGGATTTAGTCTCAAAAATTATTTCGGATAACATACTTATGAATTTACATTTTTTTAGCCATATATTGAGTTCGATCGATTATATATCTATATATATGAATTGATGATTATGATGATATATATACCTGGTTTGAGTCTGAAGGATATTATTGTGATGATATATATACCCCATTCGAGTCCAAAAGATATTGTTGTGATGATATATATACCTAATTTGAGTTTGGAAGATACTGTTGTGATGATATATATATATACCCAGTTCGAGTCCAGAGGATATTGTGATGATAATTTCATACCCATCAAGGCCGGAGGTTGATTAAGATAATGATGATGGTTACAATAATAAGATTGTGATATTGATTGTGCACCTTGTATCCATTCTTGTATGCGCATCGCCTATCACCAGTATGCGCCTATGTGTATTAGTTGATATTGGATAGTTGTATGGATATGGGTGATGAATATGCCTTGTGTTGTTGTATATTGCTTGAACTTTCCAAGTCTAGGGCAGTGGGGGTACACATATGCTCGGCTAGGTGTTTGGTTGTCTAGAATAACCGGTTACTTGCACTGTTATTGATATTGTTATTATCATTGTTAGTATCATTATTATGGCTAACTTATGACAAATTGGTCATTGATTCGATATCAAGATTTGAGGTATGTTCCTATCCTCTTTTATCTTACGATTGCATTATTATACGTGATTAATTCATGTCTAGCCACGTGGGTTAGGAACCCTGATTATGAGATTATTAAATCCTGATCGGATTATATTGAGGTCTTAAAATGAGGACATAATGATTTAGGTTATGTTTTGAGTTGACCTCATAACTATATATATATATATATATATAGCTATATGTATCTATGGTACTACCGTATATCCCTCCTTCATTTGTTTATATTGTATATTTATTCCTTAGCTTTGAATATTGTTATGTACCTTTCTTTCACCCTTTATTCACATATTATCCCAGGATATATGGTATAATATTGAGATTTATGAATTTGTACATAGTTCATCCTTGATACTTTCTTATCTTTATTATGTTATTCTCTTGGACATGAATAGAATAGGCTATTGTAATACCCCATACTTCTACCTAGTTTGAAATCGTCCTAAGTATGTTAGAAACTTACTTTGAAAGATGATCCACTTTTATATATATTGAATTTTTAAGATTTTCACTTTTTGTTGAGTGGGAAATTGAATTAGCTTTCCAACGATACCAATTTCATCCAAATTTGGTATCGGAGTAAAAAGTTATGGATGTTTTACTGAGAGCTGTCAGAACCGCCCAAGTGCGATGGGCAGGTTGACGGATCGTCGATCTAGAGATGGACCGTCGCAGCTAAGGCAGTAAGTCAGTCTTCTAGCTAAGGTGCGACGGAAAAATTGATGGACCATCAAACTTGCAATGGACCATCGCCCAAGCCATCACTACTAAGGCAGTAAGTCCTTATTCTAGCCCAAGTGTAATGGTCAGAATTACGGACCATCGAGCCAGTGATAGACTATTGCATGAGCCATCGCAGATCCCATTCAATGAATTCTAAGCCATTTTTAAAAGGGTATTTGTGTCTTTTCCACCCATTTAGCCCCTAATTATACCAAACCATAGCCCATAACTTCATTATCCATCTACAACATCAAATTAGGGTTTTCTCTTAAAGATAATTCCCAAGAAAAAAAATCCAAATCTTCTTCGAGAAACTAAGAGATTCAAGTTCTTCAAGCCCAAGAACTTCAAGAAAATCACAACCTAGGTATGTCATATGTTGATTCATGGGTCCCTTTCACCCATGAAGCTCAAGAATCTCTTTTCAAAATCCAAGATTTGTGTATGTATGAATGTTCATGATTTAAATTGAACTAAAATTCATGTTCATGATGTTGTGGGGTTTTGATTCATGTTTGAAATTTCATATTCCAATTATTGACCCTAGGATGTGATGATTTACATAATAATCATGACAAATCCTTAAATTTATACGTTGATTGGTGTATCCATGATTTTTAGATGTGTTGATGATTGTATAACCAAAGCATGCCCCCCATGTGTTCGATTAAATTCCTATGGGAAGGAAAAGTGCCATACTAGTATGATAATATGAAATCCCCATTTATGTACAAGTTTATACATGTCGAGTGTTTGATGAAATGTCTTAGTCAATGAGTTATGGATATATGTGTGGTCGTTGTGGTTCTTTAGAACTTGTACTTCATGAATTCTCCAACTTATTGTATTATGAATTGTGATGTTGGTCATGTATTCAAGAAAGTCATGCTTTGTCAGTTTTATGCTATCGAGTCCTGAGGGTACTTGTACCCGACAATTAGCTGTGTGCCTAGAGCCAGTGTCATGTTTTCAAGATACTCTCAGTCGAGCCATGTTCATAGAAATTCAGTCAGTCATGTGACTCAGGAAAACTCCGTAAACTCAGTAATCTCAGAAACCTTAGAAATTCAGTAATCTCAGTAGTATTCCATTAGTCCATGGAAATTTATTTGACTCAGTGTAGTTAGTTCAGTTAATCATGTTCAATATATATTCATATGGGAGTAGAAATTAGCACCGAGCAAACCCAAGGATGGGAAACCACCTGTTATATGAGGGTGTGATTCATAGAAGAAATCTTTGTGTGTTTAGAACTACGTAGCTAGCGTAGGTTGAGACATCATAGCCTATTATATGAGGGCAGATGAGGTGGCTTAAACTTTTCCCACCATTCTCACTATAGTTACTTGTTATACGAGGGTTACTCACAGATTGTCCTTACTAGTGGTGCGGTATTGACACCCTTCCAATTGGGGTTACAGATTGGACTCCAACTTAGCCATAATGGCATATTAGGGGCATGTTGATTAGATGACTACTTCCCATAGTTTTAGTACAAAATCAGGACTGTCAGATATAGTCATTCAGTCTCAATAATAGAACTCAGATAGTTCTATAGTATTCAGAACTATCAGATACAGTCAACTCAGAACAGTACAGAACTCAGCTAGTTCCATCAGAAACTAGACTATCAGACCAGTCGCTCAGTATTAGTTTTTTCAGTTACACAGTTATTAGTATCTCATGTTATCAGTACTCAGACTCAGTAATCATATTATCACGAACTCAGTTACAGTTATTATGTATTCATGTATGTATTCTCACACCCATGTTAATCAGTCAGTTAGTATAGCTCATACATGTGAACCCTTTGCATTCAGCCTACCTCACATATATACCAGTACATTCCAATATACTAACATTTTTACGCTATGGTGTTTTATACCATAGGTTCAGAAGCACGAGCTTCAGAGCATTAATAGCATTCCAGTCTCAACAGTTAGAGTTAGCAGTGAGTCCTCATCCTTTGAGGACATGACCATTACATTATTATCTCATTAATTAATTTATTTCAGTAGTTGGAGTTAGTTGGCGACATGTCTCATCAACTCCTTATTCAGACAATACAGTCAGTTAAAGGCTTTTCAGACTACAGTATGTTCAGACAGTTTATTTCAATTATTTTGGGTATTTCATACCCTATCCATATGTTATATTCTATTAATTATGTTACAATTTTGAACCTTACAGCCTTAAAACCTTTATTTCCATATTTATACAATATATTATACAGTGTTCAGGTATAAATATCAGTCATGGATTAGCTTGTGGTCCTTCGGGGTCATGACCACCGTGTAGCATTATGAGTACCAGATTTGGGGCGTTACAACTATACTTATTATCTCATTGACCTATTATACGATTTAGGACTCTTGGGTGTAATTTTTGTTTTGTTTATATGTTTTATATTTTTGCTTTATCTTTGCAGCTCAATTGGCAGTTGCCTACTAAGTACCATTTATTTGGTACTCATACTACACTTTTGCAGCCTGCAGATCATAGTACGGGTTATCGTTATTGATGTGTATGTTGTGCAGACCAACCATGGTTTAGAGATTGAGAGTGAGCTCCTGGTGTTTAGAGTATTACTTACCCTCTCTTATATATTAGACTAGTCTCTACATTGTATTCGGAGATAAGTTATATCAGTGTAATTTCATTGATATTTCACTCTTGTACTCTTATTTATTTTAAAAGCTCTTGTACTGATACCACCAGGTTTTGGGATTCACTTATGTAATTTATCTTTATTTTATTTATTCTGTATTTTTTTGTTTATATTATTGAGTAGTCCATTACTAGCCATTCTAGATTACGGGTTGGGCTTCCCTACTGGTGGGTTATAGTAGGCTCCATTATGACCTGAGAAATTAGGTTGTGATAGTTATAATGCTCTTTATTGTAAGAACTTAAATTGCAAGTTTAAATGCTCCTTGAAACACGAGCCTAAAATGCATATCACAAATCTCTTCAAATTTGAGTTGTCTTAAAGTTGTAAACTCCTTAGATATAGGAGTCTAAATTGCATGTCACACAGCTCTTCAAATTTGAGCCAATTCTCCAAATTGGAAAGCTCTTAAAGTTTGAGCTACATCTCCAAGATGTAAAGCTTTTCAAATTTGAGCTAAAATCTTCAAGTTATAAAGATCTTCAAATCTGAGTCAAAACTTCAAATCAAGGTCTTTAAATTTAAGCTAAATCTTCACGTTGCATAGTTCACCAAATTATGAACTAAATTTTCAAATCATGAAACTCTTGAAATTTGTGCAAAATCTCAAATTTGAAATTCTCCTTGAAACACAAGCTTAAAATGTATGTCACAAATATATTCAAATTTAAGCCAAATCTTTAAGTTGAAATACTCCTTAAAATATGAGCCTAAACTGTATACCACAACACTTCTCATATTTGAGCTAAATCTTCAAGTTATGAAACCTGTTAGAATCAAGCTAATCTTTAAGTTGCAAAGCTCTTCAAATTTGAACAAAATCTTAAAGTTATAAAGCTCTTCATATTTGAACTAAATCTTTAGAACTATGTTATGGCTTAACCATCTTGCCGAGGTATGTAGGCGCTTAAATTTTATTCTACGTTCAGTTACATGCATATAAAAAATACATGTTCCCACTTGATCTGTCACATGAAAGTCAGAAGTCTATAAGTACTCTTTTCATCAAACTTTGGACTTGCAACAAGTATTGATGACTCAATGGGGGCAAACCTTTATGGAAAATGAGTATCTTAAACAAAATTTAGAGTCTCCAAATTCACCAAACCTGGAGGTTGAAGCTTAAAATTTGCCAAGTTTATGAGGTTGAAGTAAATAATCTACCAAGCATGCACGATGGTCTCAAATACGTCAAGTCTACAAACCGAAGTCTTTAAATCTGTGAAATCCTCAAGTTGATCAAAGTCGTTGAGTGTTCAAAATTTAACAAATTCTTCAATTCTGAAAGTCAAGCCCTACTGTATATCCAGTATTAAGGTAGACAAACTCTATCTCCTTACATCTTAAACTGTCTCTTTCAAGAATTTATCCTTAAAAGAATCTCTAAATTTCCATGATTTAAGGTGGATATGAATTTACCCCTTTGAACATTAAGTTGGTCTTTTCACAGATTTATCCTTAAGAGGATCTCTAAATTTTTACACCTTAAGGTGGACTAAATTTATTTCTTTGCACCTTAAGTTGGCCTTTAACTATTTTTTCCTTAAGAAGATCTCTAAGTTTTCAACTCTTTGAATAGACAGTGTAAAAGTCTTTGTTGTGGACTATGTAAGGTCTTTGTCTTAAATGGTGTAAAGTGTTCAACTCGAACAAGCAAATAGATTGGCTCAGATGGTGTAAAGTTTTCACCTCAATAAACAGCAAGGCCTTTAACTCAGACGGTGTAAAAGTCTTTATCATGGACTATGTAAAGTCTTTGTCATAGACAAGGTAAAGTAGTTGACTTAAACAAGGCAACACTTTTGCTTATACGGTGTAATGTATTCACTTCGGACTATATACAAGATCATTAGTTCAGATGGTGTAAAAGTCGTTGCGGCGAATTATGTAAAGTCTTTGTCTTAGATGGTGTAAGGTCTTTGACTTAGAAAAGGAAATACTTTGACTCAGACGATGCAATGCATGTGGCTCAAATAATATAAGGACTTTGATATCTTTACCTATAGAAAAGGGGAGGAAAAGACAATACAAGAAAAACACAAATAGAAGAAAGATTATTACCTGTCAGGATATTTCAAACTTGAAAGGCATACATCATCGATTCGGATAGACTTGAGACAAGATGTCTTGGTGAGAATGAAGCCCTTAAAGTCTGGTTTCTAGCAATCAAAATTTTTTTTGATGTTGATGGTCCAGCATCAATATGTAAATTATTTGGTGAGACGACACAAATCTGAAGTTCTCTAGGGGATAAAATTTAGGGTCAACTTCAAAATTTTATCTAGAATGATCCGAGAGGTGTTGAATTTTAAATTGTGGATATGTTATATCAACACATTTATGGTATCTATATAATTCAGTAGATCATAATTTTGGTACTTCTACATTGGGATATAATTTTTTTGGTGTCGTCGAGCGAATCTGAAACTTCTAGTGCATCAAAATCTAAAGTTGATTTCAGGATAACATTTGAAAAAATCCTCAAGGTATTAAATTTTAAATTTCAGATATGTTATGAATCCTTGTGTCTAATTTCAAAAGAATCAAGTAACTTGTGATTTCGTCATTCCTACTTTAAGATATGAAATTTTAGTAAAGACGTGCAAATATGAAATTTTCAGAATGATAAAATTTAAAGCTATTTTTTTAAAAAATCTAGAATGATATTGAAGGGTTTTAAGTCTAAATTTTAGATATGACGTAGATATCGAAGTTCATGTTTTAAAATTTTAAACCATTCATGATTTCGAGATTTCTATGATGAGATATGAATTTTCTATAGGGTTATGGAAAAAGTGACGAAAATTAAGAGGACAAAAATATACCTTGCATTATGCTCCCTTATGTGACTCGCGATACTATAATGTTGAAATAATAGAGAACATCTATCTAATTATAGAAGTATGAAGGCGACACTTATTGCAAAGTTCTAATTAATGTGGATTGCAACAATTGGACTCCTAAAAGGATTAAGTTTGTCAAAGTCGGTGAAATTGCACCAATTTCATATTGGAATGGTTCTTACCTGCATGCGTGACTTTTTACAATAAAATGATGGTCATTATAACTAATATTATTAGTATGAACATTCAATTTTAGTAATATTGGTATTGTTTCTAATTTTTGGCGTTATCCGACAAAACATATGAATTATTAGTGATCAAAACTAAATCATCAAGCTAATACGTCAAGTCTAGTCTATGAAAATCTAAATGCTCCGACAAGTCTTGAAGTGGGGGCATCTGTGATCATACAAATTTTAAATATATTAGTCCCAAATAATTATTGTGGATTAATAATTGGATAAGTTATTTAAGTCCAAATAAATATGGATTTAATTAAAGTCCAATTTTTGTTGGGCTAGTCCATGAACTTGGGCTACAAATAATAATTCCACTTTGCTAAGCCCAAGATGTCATCTTATTCTAGAAGCCCAATTCAGTGTCACTTATCGAATATCGTTGTATACCCAGTCAAGTGAAAGAATCAGTAGGACCATGTCACTTGTGAAAATGATGCAACATGCCTGGTAAATTAAAGGCCAATCAAAATACGCCATGTGTATAAGTTGAAGTATTTCAACCAATCAAAATGATCATGTCACGTTAATCTGATTTTCTAGAAATATTTTGTGTTTACTATAACTCTCCCCTCCTACAACTATAAATAAAGATCTCATAATTCAAAAAAGGGAATAAGAATTCTAACAAAAATCAAGAGAGAGCTTGTGGATCAAACACCCCAAATTTCGCTACAAGCTACAAGTTCAAGAATTTAAATCATCGAGTTTCAAAGATGACTCAAGATTAAGACTAAATTAAAGATCAATCTCAGAAGCCCTTGAATTCAAGCACAAGTCAATATCGAAGTCATCAAGTTCACAAATCAACATCTGATTCAACATCAAGCTTGTAGGCCCTTCGATTTATATTTGAAAAAACGAATTAGAGGATTCATAGAGATTGTAACACTCACCGTTTGAAATCAAATAAAATAATTGTCACAATATTTTTTTGTCTCGATTATTATTTTCTCGATCACGAATTTTAGTATCAATATATGTCTTGATTAATTGATGTTCCAACCTTTTACGGTACATTTTGCACCTTTTACAAGGGATAATTATTTTTTTTCTAGCAATTATTGGTGTATTTTATGCTTATTTTACTTGTTCTCAGGAGACAAACTTAGAAGCAGGTAAATCAGAAATAAAAGAGTCCGAAAGGTTATGATGGGTTAATCGACAGACCGTCAAAGACTCGATAAACTATCCAATTGGCCGCCGCCCCTAAGAAGAATATCAGGATATTATAAAGATGAGCGAAGGTCTATGCAACTAATCGTCGGGCCCATGATAGGTCATTGGTATGGTTATCACAACTTAACTAGAATGAGTTAAAGTTTAGGATCCAGGGATAAACGACATGACGGGTCGTCAGGTGCCCGACGGACTATTACACAGCCCATCACCATCGACCATAGGAAAAAAATATATTGGATATTAATTGATGGACCAACCGATCATCCATTGTGGTCTCGTTGACCAGTTAGGTAAACTGTCGATAGTGATGCGGTAGCCCAAATTTAAATTTCAGATTCTAACTTTCTGGAAGCGTATAAATGCCCAACTTAGGGTTAGATTAGGCATTTTTTGACTATTGCTCAAATTGTAACGTAAAAAGTGTCTGAGAAACCTAAAGATTACACTATTATCTCTTTGAAATTTGGAATTGAGATTCTCTTTTGGATTGTAAGTTTATTCTGAAATATTTTTGAAATTTAATCTGTCGATCTCTTTCTTAATCATGCGTGGCTAAAGCTCCCATAACTAGAGTTATGGGAGACTTGGTGTAATTCAATGCTAGGATTTTAGATTGATGAATTCCTATTAACAATTGCAATTATATCACCTTCTCTTAAGTTTTATGATTCTCTTGGTTGCAAACTTGAGGAATGTGCCCATAAACGTAACTTGCTTGAACAAAGAAGTTAATTCTAGGAAAAGAGATTGGTGACAAGATGATTAGAACTTTTACCCTCTAATTTTAAGATTGATGTCTTAACCGGATCAACCTCATAGTGACTTATTTGTTGGATTAATCTATCACTTTAAGTTTGAAATGTTAGAAATAAAGATAAAATATCAATATCAAACTTAAAGAAAAGAGAGAACTCTAGGGAATTTTAGTAGTACTTTTGTTTTTACTACTTTCATATATGAATAAAATATACAAAGGGTGGCTATTTATAGACCACCAAACTTAGTTCCTAAGGTTGCCAAACTTGACTACAAGTTGGTAAGTTGACAATTTAGCCAACTATCTTAGGTATTCAAAACCAAATTGAACAAGTAACTCTTGGTGTTCAAATTAAATTTGACTGCTAACTATTATCTTTAATTAATGACATTTCATAAATACATATGTCACATCACATCCATATTATATAACACTCCCCCTTGGATGTCCATTAAGAGATAATGTGTCTTGTTAAAACCTTGCAAGGAAAACCCAATGGGAAAAGCCTAGAGAAGGAAAAAAAAGTACACACATCTTGTAATACACCTTTAATGTTGCCTCAACAAAAACCTTACTAGGAAAATCCGATTGTGACAAAACCTTGGTTGAGAAAAAAGAGTACAACACGTATGTTACTCGTCCTGATGGAACTTTAATTTAATAACTTGATTCTACATATTTCAATCATATGCACCATCTTCTTGAAAGTTGTAGTTGATAGAGACTTGGTGAATAAACCAACAATATCGTCACTTGAATGAATCTATCGTACATTGATACACCATTTTTCTGGAGATCATGTATGTACAAGTTTTGATGATATGTGCTTCGTTTTATCTCCTTTTATGAATCCTCCATTTAGTTGCGCTATGCATGTTGCATTATCTTCATATAAAATCATAGGCACTTTATCACATTCCAGGCCATATTTTTCTCGAATGAGATATATCATGGATCTCAACCATACATATTCTCGGCTTGCTTTATGAATAACAATTATATCAGCATGACTTAAAGAAGTGACAGTTGTTGTATACTTCACCGAATGCCATGATGTAGTTGTAGTTATATCTCCACATATAAGTTAGTAGCCCATCTTAGACTGAATTTCATGTGGATCAAATAAATATCTTTTCAATGTATGTTCATCAATGAACAAATATTTCATTTGTCAAACACTCCGAGTACACATCCAATAATACGCATTCTTAGCTGCCTCATTAAAAACCGTACCAAAAAATACTATGGGGTAAAACCTCGGCTAAGGAAAAAAAGAGTGAAACACGTATTAAACTCACATCTATTAAAACCATCACTTTACTCTTATAAATGATGCCCTGCAATTTATAAGTGCACCAACTATACAAAAATATGGTACTTACTAATCATTTTCATGAGATCAAAATTGATCTATTTTTAAGTTAAGCAATCTTATAATCATTGGAGCATTTAGTAGGATCGCTTTTAAATCCTTCAAGGATTTTCATATAACTTTTGTCATCTAGATAGACATGACAATAATTTATTGTACATATTAGCTTTTCAATATTGTTAGACTTAAATAGACCTTATTTCATGCATCAGAGGAGAATAATTCTCCTACAAGAACACCAGGAACTGTGTAAAAACTTTATGCCCCAAGGCAAAAGTCATACTTTATATTTTATGAATTTTATTTTTGGATAGTAAATCATTTGTACCTCCACTGGCATTATACCTATGGTCTTTGGATTATGAGTTCAAATATTTACTTTTCAAGTGAAATAAACTACTTGAATTACATATTTTTATTTGGCCAATAATTTATCTGTCCATATTTCTTTGATAGATTTGTATTCAAGATCCTCGATAATATTTATAATATTGAACAATATCAAACATATCATCGATGATTGTTTGATATCGTTTCTAATAAGACATAACTTATGAAGATCTCTTCATATTCCTTACTATTCAAGTACCCGAACCTTTTCTAAGGTTTTATAAAGTGTTATGTCAGTGCTCTTTCAAAGCACTCGTCTCATTATCATGACCATCTTGATCATTTGCTCCTTTCCTTCTTCAAGGAGTTTTACCTTTGGATTTGATTGGTCTATCACACTTTAGGCATGCCATAGACTCTATCCTTTAATGAATTTTTCATTGTAGCATTTATAGTTGAACCATCATATAGAGCCAGCAACATATCTGACAATTAGTTTCAAACATTTTGCAAATGAATTATCTCTTGAAATTCAAGTTCACACACACACACACACACATATATATATATATATATGAGGATCTAGATAATTCATTTCATGCATAATTTTCAACTGTTAATCAACTCTCCTCCTGATGTTAGAAAATCTAATATTATCCCCAACCTTATCTTGGGATTCATATTTGGGCATTGTGATGAATCAATTGCATCATATTCCGCAAACCAAAATTTTTAGATAAAAATTATTTGGTTCTCGACCTTGAACTAATAGTGATAGGGGAGCCTTGTTGGCTTGATGCATATGAATGTTGCTATATTTTAAATGGTACCTCTCATATCAAATTTCTTGTGGGAGATTTGTTCTCATAATCAATGATTTATCTAGAATTAGAGGTATACAATTTCTACTAAACCAACCAGCATCATCAACATAATTTATAGTTTGGAACTATGCTCTTAATTAATAATTCGAGCAAATAACTTTGCAAAAATTAAATTATAAGTTAATAGAAAAACACATGTGACCATTTTGTAGATGCATCTATTATACTATATAATAGTAATTGGTCCACATGATAGGTGAACTGGCCCATATTCACTTTTTATATGTTCTAAAAATTTAGGAAATACATCCCAACCTTAGCTGGTACAATGATTAATTCATTGTGAGAACAAGCAACACAAGAGTATTCATGAAGAACATTTTATTTCTTGAACATATAACCACATGAATTCTCAATTATCTTTGCATCACATTTAAACCAGAATGGTCAACCGTCCTTCCAAGTGATATTTTTTTGTTAATTTTTAATTTACTATTGCATGTGATTCTGTCATCATACTCATATTTGTGTATTACAATAAGAGAGAAAGTGTGGATAGCCTTTTACTTAAATATTTATAACCCGTGCCGACTGTAGTAATATAAAGATATAACATCTTTTCATTATTTATAGTCTCAACATAATTTATTTTTGGCAATGCCTTTGAAACTTAATAAGTTTCTTTTGAGACTTACTACAATCTCAATATTATGAATAATTTAATTCCTCCAGATACTAACACTTAAGGTCTTTTGGAGATCTCAATTAATTTCATGTGCTACTTATATTTCACACACCATTCATATGGTCAAAATCTCCTTCAAGAAGAAAATCATATAAGTACGGTCATAATCTTAAAATATTATACAGGCAAGACTTGTTTCTTGCTTTTACCCTTTGGTAATCCATGATAAACATATCCAAATATTTATGGCAAACTGCAGGTATGCGATGAATGAACGTAATAATTTTTATTTTATTTTTTTCAAACCTTCCATAAGGGTGAGATATGACATTTATCCAACTATGCATGAGAATGCCCATATTCATAATTTTTATCTTATCTTGACACATTAATTTTAAGAATGGTCGAGCATCAACGATGCTTATCACAAATCTCATTATCTTCAAGGAATAAATTATAATCACATGCACATGCTTCATAAATTTTCATTAGAAGCACATGCTGACACCATGAAAATTTATTATATTTACATGACAGACCTCAACATCACTTTAAAAGGTCAAGTGCATCATCACTTTATATTCTTTTATTTTGATGGAGGATTTATAAAAATTAGACCAAATTAGATCGTACTACAATCACGTGTGCAATGACCTTTCATATCATGCCCATTAGTGGCAAAAATTACTTTCACCAGTTAAAGGATCATTTGAGAACTCATAATGCTCTTCAAAGAATCTTGTAATCCTTTAATTTATATATTGTGTAATACTCAATGTGCACATCTTAGAGATGGATAAATCGTTCATGCCAACTTATGAACTTATTTGTACTAGTAAACTCCAAGTTTACCATGACATATGAGTCTTACTTAGTAAATTTTAGATTTACTAGAACATGAATAATTTTCAAGTTTGCTATTTTGGAGTATATTTCATAATATCTCTTCTCAATTATTCTACCTCTTATGGAGGTGTTACTCCTATGACATTCAATTCAGGGAATGGATCTGTAGTTTTAACAATCAAAATTCTCATTCCTCAGGAATAAAATATAATGATGTCTTAAGCCTATCAAATTATGATAGCCTAGAATTTCTTTCAAGATATTTCTCCTTTATGATCAAATCGAGGCGTACATATAATGTAACAAAATATTTTGTCCTTGTTACTCCTATATTCATATTCATAAATTCAATCACATGTCTTCTTTAAGATATACTATGCACTGCATGCTACCACATTCACTTCAGGGAATAGAGCATATTCAATGAGACATATTTCTTGACTTTTTAATATAATTTTGCCGTAGTCATTATTATATCATCAATATGTTGTATTGAGATTAAAACTAAATGTCTTATCCAAATAAAAATGTCTTAGGCCAAAAATTGATGGGACTTAAACCCAACCTGTATCGGGACTCTAACCCGATGTCTTACTCTCTTAATGGCATGAGACTTAAATTCATCATCACACCTTCAACCAATAACATATTAAGACAAAATATAATAAACTCAAAATAGATCCTATAACAATATCACCACTTATCTTATCATAAATAGTAGAAAAGTGAAATTCAAGTCGTGATGATCGCATAGTTCTTGCTGTCTTGCCTTCTCCACCTTTCGATCCAATTTTCTTTTCTTATCCTTCAAATTTTGAGATTGTAGAGTCTCTTTCTTGTACCATGTTATAAAATAAATATTAAATATCAATATCAAACTTAAAGAAAAGAGAGAACTTTGGGGAATTTTAGTAGTACTTTTGTTTTTACTACTTTTATATATGAATAAAATGTACAAAGGATAGCTATTTATAGACCACCAAACTTAGTTCTTAAGGTTACCAAACTTGACTTCAAGTTGGAAAGTTGATAATTTGGCCAACTATCTTAGGTATTCAAATCCAAATTGAACAAGAAACTCTTCGGTGATCAAATTCAATTTGACTACTAACTATTATCTCTAATTAATGAAATTTCACACATACATATGTCACATGACATACATATTATATAACATGCAAGAACTAAAGTGAATCCATCTTTGAAGGTTGAAAAATGATCGAATGGGATTGCTTATGAAAATTTCTCAATAGTTGTAATTGTTGAAGTAGAATTTTGTACAACCCGCAGTCCTTAGCATTGAATCGCCTTGGGAAACATAACCCTAGTATCTTAAATCTCATTTGGTTACACGTTTCAAAGAAAGAATTGGTCTCTGTTACACTACAATTATTAAAGTGATACTTTTAACAACAAAACCCCCTTTCGTCATTGGAAACCTATGATTAATAGTATATTAATAAGAATACAACTTCATTAACATCTTATTTCTTGTAGGATTTGACCCCAACCTTTGTTGGGATATATATTTAACACCGATCACTTACGTCTTTTTGGAGAGTTGTAATTTGGCGTATCAAATTTTGGTGTTGTTGCTGAGGAATATGATTGTCAATTAAGTTTATATGTATTAATTGAGTCTTAATTAAGTTTCCTAGTTTTACTTTTGTTTGTTGGTTTTTATTTGCAGGCTATTGATTGTGTATTCCACAAACTCATAGGTCAGGTGAGACATTATTACCTTATAATTTGGAACCTCAAAGAACTCTGATAAGGAAAATGGCTGACCAATAAGAGGCTACAAGACTGGATACTTTATCCAATGCTCAAGTTAACCAATAAAATATCAATGCACCCGGACGTATGCTAACTTTTAATGATAAGGATCTGGAAAATAATGAGTTGGTTGATCGGATGAATAGGAGACGTGCTAAAAAGGCTGTACCGGCCAATAGAAATTGGCAAGCACGAGGTAGAGTACACTAATAGCCTATTGTATAGTTTTATCTATATGACGATAATGTTGAATTGGTAGGAGCTGCTGCCATAGGAGAAATAATCCCACCATCATTAGCTTTTAGAGTGAAATTCAATATCACTAGCATAATGATTTAACTGCCCAATTTAAAAGGGTTATTTGGTAGATTAGCTGGGGATGATCCTAACATGCATTTGGTGAATTTCATCAATACCTATAAGTCATTCGACTACCTTGGAGCGGGGAAGAATGCAATTTATCTTAGGTTATTTCCATTGTCTCTATTTGGGGAGGAAACTCTGTGGCTGAATGAGATGAACAAATTGGAGGCAACTAAAATAAGCTTTCCTAAGAAGGTTCTTTCCACCTTCAAAGATGTTATAGTTGAGGAATAAAATCAGCAACTTTAGGCAACTACCTAATGAGGCTCTTCATGAAACATGGATGAGGTCTACGAGCAAATTAACTTAGTATCCAAATCATAAACTGACTGATGAACATTTGATGGAGATAATTTATAGGGCTTTAAACTCAAATACAAACCCAACTATGGACAATACCACAGGGGAGGTTACATGGATTGAACTTTTACTGAGGTTATAAATATGTTGGATAGATTAATAAAAAAGAGTAGATCTTAGAATACCAGAGTTTATGAGGTAGCAAGCAACACTTACTCAAGTGGGATATCCACAGACCAACGATGATGAGAAGAGGAATTTGATCAAGATATGGCTCATATGAAGACACAGATAAATTTTCTCTTGGGGAAGATGGAAAAGGTCAAAGTTGTGGGGTCTCATAGTAGGGTAGCTAAATCTAATTCTGGGGAAAAGGCAAATTATTTGAATAACCAAGGGGTTTTAGGGTGGTGGCTAAGGAAACCAAGGTCGAAACTATCAATGGGAGAATTATTATGATAAGGTAGGTAATAGAGACCATGAACTATAAAGCTAGAGGAATAAGGGTAATCAAATTGGATTATATATACCACCTGGTGGGCATGGAAATACAACAAATGATTTTGGGAAGATGTATATAGAAGCCATAATGGCTAAATTGCTGAAAGGGGTAGCGTCAACCGATGCAGAGGTCAAGGAAATAAGGAGTGATTTATCGACTATGAGATAATTAGTTTACTCCTACTCCTCATCTATTAAGCATCTTGAGCAACAAATGACCAACTCTCAGTGGCGTTTAATCAAAGTAAGATAAAAACACTATTGAGTGGTATAATTCAAAATCTAAGAAATGCTAGTTCATGTATGGCTATTACCATAAGGAGTGGTAAGATATTTTTTGAACCATATCGAGTAGTATCTCTACAAGTTAATGATGTGGAGTTGGAGGATGAGGTAAATGGTGATATACCAGCTGAGTCTGAGATGCTAAAAAATTTAGAGGGAAAATATGTACAAGTAGAGCAACCATCTAAATTGAATAATACTATCAATTTGGGATATGAAAAAAGGGAAGAGGTGGAAGAATCTTTATCAAGAATCCCTAGGCCACTACCTCCCTTTCCACATAGGTTGAAGAAGAAAGTAGTCGAGGGTAAGTTTAGCAAATTCATGGCTATGCAGAAGCAGTTGCCAGAAAATGTACCTTTGATTGAGCCATTGGAGAAGATGCCGAGATATACTAAATTCATGAAGGACATTATGACAAATAAGAGAACGTTTAGTTATGAGCTCATGGATAATCTCCATCATTGTAGGTGCCATTGCTACTAGATCACTAGTATGGAGAAAATTGATTCGGGAGCATTCACTATCCATGTACAATTGGAGCATTTAGCTTTGCAAAAGAATTGTGTGATTTAGGGGCAAGTATCAACCTCATGCCTTTAGCAATTTATTAAAAAGTGGGTTTAGGGACTCCTAACCTGACATCTATGCGTTTTTTGATGGCAGACCAACCAATAAAGAGATCAGTTGATATTCTCTATGATGTGCTAGTGAAAGTGTCCTACTTTATATTCCTTGCAGACTTTGTAATCCTTGATTGCAAAGTGGACTTTAAAGTGCCCATAATCTTATGTAGGCTATTTTTAGCAACTGGGAGAGTGTGAGTTTATATGGAGCAAAATCAGTTGAAATTTAGGCTCAATGATGAAGAAGTAAATTTTGTTGTCTGCCAATCTATGAAACCGCCGAGGGAGTTAAGTTTAGTCTCGATTATTGATGTTATAGATAAGGTAGATCTAGTGGTATTAATTAAAAAAATTTTACTGTGGAGACTTTAGATGCAGTCTTAATGAATTTTGATAGTAAAAGGAATGACAAGTACGATGAGATTGTGTGTGTATTGACTGGAATGGGGACATATTCATATGCTCTTAAGAAGCTAGATTTGGACTTGAAAAATCAACCGACACTGCCTGTAAAACTTCTATTAATGAACCACTAGTGCTAGAGTTAAAGAAGATATTGGTCCATCTTTGGTATGTGTTTCTAGGTGAAGGTAATACTCTACCAGTAATCATTGCAGTTGATTTGGTGGAGCATCAAGTTAAAGCTTTTGTATCAGTTTTGAGATAATATAATAGGGCTATTATACTGACCCTTTAGGTTATTTTTCATATTTTAAATTATTTTTTCTATTAGGCCTTTCCCATATCTGCCCTAAGTTATTTATGACTTTTTAGAACTGATATTTTGGTTACTGGATAGTAGGTTTTGTTTTTAGAGCCAACTCCCTGTTTAGAAGTCTTTGTTTGTTCTAAATGCCATCAGGCACAAACTTCAGCAAATCAATCTCGAATGCAAATTCTAACTGTGACAGAAGCTCTAAAATATAAATTTTAGGCTAGGTATACCTTTGGTTTGGGTCCCAATGCACCCGATCTCATTCTGACCTATTGGTCAGAAAGTTGA
Organism: Capsicum annuum; assembly: GCF_002878395.1. Lineage (NCBI taxonomy): Eukaryota > Viridiplantae > Streptophyta > Magnoliopsida > Solanales > Solanaceae > Capsicum > Capsicum annuum. Next base: position 112,147,924 of record NC_061117.1, read on the forward strand.
AAAATTAGAAATATGAGTGTGGGACCCGTATTTGATCGAAACAACATCAAATAGAAAATTCAGCTTCACCATCATATTTTGAATATCGAATTTAGTGTGGTTACATAGTTCATTTGCATAAACTAGATTTCTAATGAATCTCGAGGCCTTAGCAAAAACTTGGAAAATTTCTACGTTTGAGTTGATATCTGGTGTCCGAGAGGATACTGTGATTGCACAAGGGAGGATAGCAATCTCCATACCTTCTCCTACACTTAAGTAGTAGAATTACAACCCGTGGATGTGTGATAGCAAAACCTAGATAACTGAAGGGGCTGTAATAGGACCCTTAGGCCGTATTTTAGCCATTTTCATCCATTCTTGAGACCCAAGAACCCTAAAAGGTGAGATATCTCAAAATTGAGTCTTGTGGGTAACTCGGGAGATTGATTAACATCCATCATCACAAATATCTTTGGATTTAAGGTATTATTTCATCCCTTTCTTAGTTCTTGACCCAAAATCCCAAATAACTTAAGGGCTTGATTTTAGCCCCAAATTAACTTGATTTTCACCCATTTCTTGAGGGTTATGATTCCTTGATCGTGTATGAATGTTGGGTTGACCTTAGAAATGTGATTCCGTAAATGGTACCCACTTGGGGTGTTTAATGTCATTTTTAGACCCCAAGCACAATGGTGCAATATGGGTATCATTATTCTCATATTGATGAGTAGATTATAATTTTGATAGTATGATGGCATTTTAAGGTTGTGAAGTAAATATGGACATTTGATAAACAATTTAAGGATTTACCATTTGGCTGTGAGGTAGGCTTCTGTCTACTCTTCTTCGTAAGATGTTGTGTGTTATATATTACATGTGAATGTGAATGTGAATGTTAAGTTTGATTATGGGTAGAATGACTTAGTATTAAATATTAAAGTTTAGGGATTAGATGAGTGTTTTAACCCATAAGTTAATATACTTAAAACCCTTTTTGAATTCTATTGCCTTCTCCCTAGATTGAGCTAATTCATAGAATGAATTTGATATGATGCTAGGTTTAGGATATAGTTTAAGTGTTGGAAATGTGGTTAGAATTATTAACCTTAGCTGGGCCATTCTAGAGATCTTAAAAACATAATTTAGGTGGGTTTACTTGAATGCCCACGTGAAACATCCTAGGTTTTGACCCTTATAAAATTTCTTGGAAATCCGTTCTACGAACCTAATATGACTTATGGGTACGAGCTGTATACTGGGGTACGGATGGTATGGTCCTATTGTATGCTGACCAGTGTTAGTTGGTAGGATGGTTTTGATCAATGGAATGGTCACAACTTAGGGGTACAAGTCATAAGTCTTGGTACGAGTCGTATCGATAACTCGTATAGTGGCCAGTATTTGATCCTCCTAGAAATTCATTCTGCCAGGGATATGGATCATGGGTACAGATCGTATGTTGAGGTTTCAACTTGGTTGGATGAGTCGTATACTGGACAGTGTCTTATCTAAAGGTTAAGGCCTAGGTATGACTGGAGGAAACCAATCATAAGGAAGGGTACGACTCGTAAGAGGGTCAGTCGTATCCCCGTGATGGGTTTTTAAGGGATTTAAGTGGCGGTATTCTGGACATTTTCCTACTTACCCTAATTAGTACCCATGACTTCTAATACACTTAAGAGGTTATTTACCCTATTATTCTATTCATTAACACTTAGAAACTATTCCTAAACATCCAATAATTTTTTCAAGAGCTTTTAAGGTAAGAAAGTTAGGGTTTCAACTAAGGGCTTGCTTTGGTGATTTTTTTCCATTAATTCTTTGGTATAAGGAATGATTCTATTCCCTCATTATAATTTAAACTAAAGGCGTGGTTTATATGATTGATTTCATGTTTTACTATTTCATGATTATGGTTTTTCAAATATTATTGGGGGTTTTGATATTGAATGCTTGGTTATGGTTTCCTATGGTTTTAATTATACTTTTATATGCATTAATGGTGGTATTGGACAATTGAATTTCATAGTAATGGCTTAATTGTCTTTGGAATTGGGTTTAGTTATATTGTGCCCCCAAGGTGTTTGATAAAATGCTTATAAAGATATGTTCATTTCATTGGCTTCATTTAATGGAACTCTTGCATATTTTAAACTTGGTTAAGGATTTATGCATGGTTAAAATAGTTTGAAAAGGCTGAATGGTTATGCTTATGGAGAACATGGAAGTCTCCCAAGTGGATTTAATATGGTATATGAAAACGGCACCTAAGGCCCCCTTAACCTAAATAGTTTGGCTATGGATATTACTTGCAAGTAATGGGATATTATGACGATACCTCCAATATTTGCCTTGTTTAATAAATGGTAAATGGATTGTTTGGACATGGTTTTAATTGAGAATTAATGGTGGGTGTGTAGCTAAACTGTGAAAGGTGGCGACCCTAGAAGAACCAAAACTGGAAACTTATATTTGCCGTTATGAGGGGTCTTTGATGACCACGTGTGAGTGTCACATTTTATATTTGAGGGATGTACTAGTTATCCCATGGGATATTGCTAGGTCGTGTGACTACACACACTGGGACCCTTTCAGCAGGGGGAGCTAAACTCATATTGCCCGGGGTGGTAAGGACAGCAAAGCTACACAACCCAGGTAAAGGTTTTAAGTGTATGCTAAACCTGATCCCTTTTCCCGACACTTATATATGTATGGTTATGTGCATTATGGATGGTTTCACTTGGTTTTATGACTAGCATTATTTCATCCTTATCATACGATTCATGCTAGTGGTCATTCGTTAACCCCATTTACTGGTGGCTATATACCCACCCTATGCAGGAAACAGCCATTATACTCCTCCTGTTTAGCACACAGATTTGGTATCAGCACTTGGACTGAAGTGGTGAGCTTCCATCATTTTAGAAGGCATTATTTTATGTTGTGGATTCTCTTTAGAAACTTTTCTTTTATTTTGGATATTGGGTTTGGCCATGGTTGGGGAATTTCCTAATCAGATTTATATACTCTTTTGGATAGAGGCTTTATGGCACTTCTGGAGGTTCGTATGGGTGGGATCGATATTGGTGTCGACCTTGGCATTGGAATAAACCGGTGGTCTGATATCATTGGACGATATTGTTAGTTGTTCCATCCTATTATACTTTGGGATTGATTTTCATATTATGTTTTGGTATTCCCTTTGATTTATGGTCTATGGTTTAGTTGGTAAGGTTGGGCATTTGGTGCGGTATAGTTGGGCAGTTAGTACGGTATGGTTGAAATCAGTTGGGTCGGTCATGGTTGTGACCCCATCCTAGAGTCTTAATGAGAACAATAATACTATCTTATTATATGTTCAAAATTTAGCCCATCTAAGGTTGGACATAAATGGTTGGGTTGGGTAACAGGGGAGAGTCCCTGATCTTGGTTGGACTTGGGATGCCTATTACGACAAGGCCCAAGGTCAAGTCGTGTCACCAAGTTCCTAGACAAAGTTTCTATTTGAGAATTGGTTATGGGTTGCTTGATATCTAGAAGTTAAACTAGATACCTTAGCCTAGTTTGGGGAATCAAATGCCTAAATATGGAAATTGAGGATTAAAAGTGGGTTCGTCCTACCCACCTTATGCTAAGACTTGGGTTAGACCTTGTGGACTTAGTTGCAAATGTTAGACATAGTTAAGACTACTGAGCCTTTAGAATAAGTTTACTTCACGGCTTGGTAAATTGTGATGACTTTCTCTTGATTATGATTAATGGATTGTGGCCATGATATTCCTTATAGATTGATATTTAGCCTTTAAAGATGTTATTCCTCTTAGATATGATAATTAGCCTATAGAGATGATATTCCTCATAGTCATGATATATGACCTCTAGGTATGAGATGTATTATGGATGTGATATGCCTCATAGTTATGAGTTATGTCTTATTGATAGTATGTCTCCTAGATGAAATATGTGTATTATTGTTATGCCTCCTAGATGTGAGATGCCTCCTATATGTGAGATGAGTATAGATATGCTTTATGGCTTATAGAGGTGTTATGCCTCGTGAATATGCTATGGCTTATAAATACGAGATGATCTATAGATTTGATTATTGATGTGGATTCTGAATATATATATGGGTTGAAGGTTGTGATTATGATGTTATAGTTATTCCAGACATATTATTAGGCCTAAGGCCGTGTTATGATATGAGTTGACCATCCGGGAAGTATTTATCTTTGTAAAGGACATGATTGTAGTTTATTGATATATTAATGCTTATGGTTTCATTGTATGATATTGGTGATGGCATGCATAGATTTGGTACATTCATGATCATTCCAGTTATGATTGATACGATTTAGATTAGATTATAATAGTATTATTGTTGTCACTAATTAAGGGCTTAGGACAACTTTCTACCTTAAAATGGATTTCTTAATAATAATAAATACTTGTCTTAATGAATAACATATTTGTAAAAGAGATTAATAATAATGTTAAGAGATGTAACTGAGATAACTTTCGATCTATGTTTTGATACTACTAATTACTTCGATCGTGAGAGATTCCGACCCCTTTCTACACTTTATAATAATTTATTCCCGAAGTTCACTCTGGATAACAAACTTACGGATTTACACCCTTTTAGCCACTGCTTAAGTCAATGCACCTACTATATATCTAAATACACATATCTCTATCATGGAATGAAGGAAGATGTTGTATTAATGATATAAATTTTGGCTAAACCCAATAATATTCATAATATTCATGTTATGTATATATATGCTTACTGATGTTCCGGATTTTGATAGAACATTTTGCATCATTTTATTGAGAAAGTTGTATATTTTAAACAACTAAGGTTGCATTTAATGCTGGTTTTTAATGTTTCAGGGTAAGGATCTAGCTGAAGAAAAAGTCTCAGAGAAGTGGCAGAAAAACACTTCTGATGGTCAATCTTGCGACGGATCACCAACTTGACCGTCAGGCCTAAACAGAACCCAACAATTCAGGCCTTGTAGCGATGGACCCAATGAAGGACTTTCAGTCTTGTGATGGACCACCAATTTGGCCGTCAGTGTCATCCAAAACCAGGCTCCTTGAAGGACTCAGCAACGGACCAAGTGGTGGACCATCAGTCTTACGACAGACCACCAAGTTAGCCGTCAAGTTCATCCAGAACCTAGACCTCTGAAGGACTCAGTGATAGACCAAATGGTAGATCGTCATTCTTACGACGGACCACCAATTTGGCTGCCAGTCTTATCAAGAAAGTGACCTTCCCAGATCAGCAGCGATGGGCCAAATGGTGGATCGTCAACCTTGTGATGGACCACCAATTCGGCCGTCACTTTGGACGTGAATTTTATGATTTTGAATTTTAAATCCTTTTAGCTAGGAATATATAAATACCAAGTTTTAGGGTTTAGTAGGCATCTTTGTCTTCAGTTTCATACTTTCTCTTTTATTGAGAGCTTTGTACTGCTTTTCATTGAGATTTGAATCTAGAGACTGAGACACTGTTATTAGTTTTCATATTTTCCATCAAAGATTGAGAAGAACAATATTGTGACTTTTGTATGTACTCTTTTGAAGATATTTATGAACATGAATATAACTTTGATTTCTGACATGGAGATGAGTAGCTAAACTCCCATAACTAGGGATATGGGAGCTTTGATGTAGAAAACTATTTTGGGGTTGTGAATGGGTTTGTTTTCTAACATCTATCGAATTTGCATGAATCTTTCTTCATTTTAATGACATCTGTTGGTTGCAAACTTGAGAAGTGAGCCCATGAACTCTACTTTTCTAACAAGAAAGTAGATGTTGGGAAAAGAAGTGATTTACATGAGCTCTATAGGTTTACCCTTTGGATTAATAGGTTGATGCCTTAACAGGATCGACCCTTATGAGAGTAATATTGAATAATGCATGGACCCTTTAAGTTTGAGAGAAGTAAAGGGTGAAATACTAATTAGGTTGAGAAATATGAGGGTAATCTTTAGAATTCAATAATTCTTGCAATTGGATATATAAGTTAGAATTCGAGCACAAACTCACAACCCTAATTGTTTGAATATCTTGGGGAGCATAACTCTAGTTAATTTATCTCATTGGAACTACATCTTTATTTACTCTCTATAGCTGGGCTTTTGTGTAACGCCAATACAAAAGAACACTGTTAACATTTCCAAACCCCCTTTATTTTGGAGCCTTAGATCAACAGTCTAATAACAGCCATAATACTTAGTGAACACAGTATTCCCTGTGGGATTCGACACCCAACCCAGTTGGGTTTTGTATTTGATAGCGACCATTTACTCTCTCGTAAGAGAGTTGTAATTTGAGCGTATCAAATTTTGGCACCGTTATCGGGGAATACGGTTGTAAATAAAGTTTGTATTTGTTAATTGACCAGTGGTCAAGTTTCCCAAATTTTAAATTTTTTTTGTGTAGGGGAATTGCTGTGTATGCCGAAGATCGGGTGCACCATTATTACCAATACATCCAGAACTGCAACTTATTGGCAGAATGACAGAACCCCAAGATACTGAGAGACTAGCCATATTGGCTAGAGCTCAACTAAATCAGTAGAATGATGGCCAACAGGCATGTCATCCTAACCCTGACAGTGATGATTTAGGGGATGATGACTTATTAGATCCTGCTAATCAAAGGCGTGCAGAGAATATAGCTGCACCAGTGAACAGAAATATGAACAGAAATAGTCCTTTCAGGGCGAGACCTGATTGTCAAGTTATTCAATTTAATCTTAATGATGATGAAGATGGAATGGACAGAGCTGGTAACACTGGAGCTATTATTCCTCCATCTCTAAAACTAGGAGCAAAGTTCAATATTACCAATATAATGATCCAACTCCTTCACCTGAAGGGGTTGTTTAGTGGACTCCCGGGAGATGATCCCAATTTGCATTTAGTGAATTTTGTCACTATTTGCAAGTCCTTTGAGGAAGAATGTACTCCTACCATTGAGCATCAATGCCAACTTAACCCACCAATACAAGAGGTGGTTAAGAAGGAAATTATTAAGTGGCGGTTTATCCTATTTCCAATAGTAAATGGGTAAGCCCGGTTCAATGTGTGCCCAAAAAAGGGGGCATGACTGTTGTTGCAAATTAAAAGAATGAGTTAATTCCTCTCAGGCCTGTGACTGGTTGGAGAGTTTGCATGGACTACTGCAAACTAAACTTATGAACTTTAAAGGACCACTTCCCAATGCCCTTCATGGATCAAATGCTTGATCGGTTGGCGGGAAGGGGGTGGTATTGCTTCTTGGATGGATATTCTGGCTACAATCAAATCTTTATTGCTCCTGAAGATCAGGAGAAGACAATGTTCACATGTCCATATGGCACTTTTGCATTCAATCGGATGCCGTTTGGGTTATGTAATGTACTCGCTATCTTCCAAAGGTGCCTTGTGTCTATATTCTCGGATATGATTGAGGACACCTTGGAGGTGTTCATGGATGATTTTTCTGTGGTTGGAGATTCATTTGGGCTGTGTCTAGACAACTTGAGTAAGGCTTTGCAGAGGTGTGTGGAATTCAATCTTGTGCTTAATTGGGAGAAATACCACTTCATGGTGAAGGAGGGCATTGTTCTCGGGAATAAAATTTCAGCAAAAGGGATAGAGGTTGATCGATCCAAGGTAGAGGTTATTGATAAGTTACCACCTCCCGTCTTAGTGAAAGAGGTGTGTAGTTTCCTTGGACATGCTAGCTTTTACCGAAGGTTTATACAAGACTTCTCTAAAATTGCAAATCCACTTTGCAAAATTTTAGAGAAGGAAACTAAGTTCTTCTTTGACACTGATTGCATTAAGGCATTTGAATGCCTTAAGAAGAAGCTGGGTGAGGCCCTTATCATTGTTGCATCAGACTAGTCAAAACCATTTGAGATAATATGTGATGCAAGCGGTGTTACTCTCAGAGCTGTGTTGGGGCAAAAGAAGGATAAATTATTTCATTTAGTTTATTATGCCAGCAAAGCACTGAATAGAGCTCAGAAAAACTACACCATCACAGAGAAAGAAATTCTAGCAGTGGTGTATGCTTTTGAGAAGTTTCGAGCATATTTTCTAGGTATCAAGGTAGTGGTACACACTGACCAAGCTGCCTTGAGGTACCTAATGGCAAAGAAGGATGCTAAACCAAGGTTGATCCAGTGGGTATTACTACTTCAGTAATTTGAATTCAAGGTTAAGGATCGTAAGGGATGTGAGAATCAAGTGGCTGATTACTTATCCAGACTCAAAGGCGAGCAAGTAGTAAAAGACAAGCTTAAGATTAATGATTCCTTTTTTGATGAGAAATTATTGGCTGCAGAGCTCGAAAGAGTGCCTTGGTATGCTGACTTCGCAAATTATGTGGTAAGTGAGGTGGTACCATAAAATCTTTCCTTTCATCAAAGAAAAAAGTGTCTTCATGATGTGACCCATTACTTTTGGGATGAGCCATTTTTTTTCGGCGATGTGCAGATGGTATTATTAGATGGTTAAGGATAAATTCTGGTGGGCTGTTGTTTATTTAAGGTTAATGCCAGCAAAAAGGGATGGAAACTTAGATAAACACAGAACTGTGTTGGTGGCAAGCTTGATCTTAGGGCTTCAAATTGACTTTGGTCAGATAATTACAGATGAGATATTTGTGAGGGCACATAAAATCTCTAGTTCATTGCCATTTCTGTTCTTAATCACGGCTTTATGCAGATAGGTTGGTGTGCCCTTGATTAGCAGAGTAGACAATGAAATCCAGGCTATACACAAACAAGACCTTGAGAAGTCAAAAGACGACTCAAAGTTCGAGATGTGTGTCACTAAGCCTACAGCTTACCAGACTCAATCTGCACCAGCTCCTGATACTACAGAGATTCCTATAGGGTCAGGTTCTGCACAATCTATGGGTGGAGCGGATTTTGCTGGATACAGGTTCACACCAAAAAACTTTACTAAGTCAGTGAAGACGCAATAAAGGTTTCAGAGCCCGCTAGATAAGTAGGTTGTAGACTTCAAGACTTTTGTTGATGAGTTAATGGCTGATGCAGTTTGTCCATTCCAAAACATTCTGACTAGGATGGATACCATGGAACTTTGTATCAACAAAAGGCTCAATTCACTGTCCCTCCCTGACCTTTCCAAGCAGATGGCTGAATTTGAATAAGCAAAGGCAGATATTATAGAGCTGAAGAGTAAGTATCCATAGCCTATTTTTGACCCAACCGTGGTGGAAAGTGATATCGATGAGGGTATTGTGGAATTGATGGATAGACCAGTGAAGGACAAAAAGATGGAGAAAATGGATGAAAAACTGTAAGGAAAGAAGAAAATAGGAGAAAGAAAGCAAAAATGACACCAGAACAACAAGAACGACATGATATTAAGAGAGCTCGGAAGAAGTCATTGAAGGATAAATAAAAGAGGATAAATAATAAAAAAGATGAAGTAGCAGAGGTATCCACTAGTGCTGCCCCAACAAGGGGGCACAGTGCAGGATATGTTCGAGAGATGATTCCCCTAATCTTGGAGGGTAAGGTTGTGCGCACCCTTACCACTATAGGGGTCAACATTTCTCTAAGAGAGGACACAGGAGTCTCCCCACACTTCATAGATGCCTCATATAAATAAGAGGCAAAACAAGTAAAACCATTTCCTTGTACTTTAAATTAATGCTTTGAGGACAATGCATCTATTTTTATATGGGGGTGGTGTACTTGTACCATGGTGGGTTATTTTACTGATCTCTTTTCCATATATGTGCTATCTAGAAGAATCGACATGTCTAGGGTGTTTTATTTTTGTGTCTCTAATTTCCTAAGCTTGTGATGTAAGCATCCGTGTTTAATATTATTTATAAAAAATTTTCCTGTTTCAGTATCCCTTTGTTGATATGAATAATGAATGATGTTGGTATAAGACTATGAGCATGAATGTGCAATTATTTACTCTAATCATGTAGCATATATGCATAACCTTCAGTGAGTCTGTATTTGGCACTAACATGTAAGAGGTGCATAAATCATGTGATGGAAATCCTAAGAGCAGCAGAAGAAGTTCAACTCAGTTGCCACTATGCGTGTAAGGATTTATCTTGAGTTCTTGCATAGTGTAGTGCCTAGAACTTGCTTGAGTCATTGATACTATTCTGTAACTAATTCAATAGGATAGGATGAGAGGCCTCCTTGTAATTTTAGTCCACTTAGCCTAAATTATTAACCTCTCTAAGATTTTTCTCTCACTCGAACCCGTTTTGAGATTTTTAGTAATTTTCTTCATTTTCTATAACTATAATTAACTCTCCGTAAGGCATTAGCATTCAACTTTAGCCGTGGCCCAATATTGGGCATTGTGCACCTATACTTAGGTAAAACACCTAAGTTGAGGGTGGCTATTGTCAAAATGTAAGCACCCAATAGAAAGTTAGTTTAGAAAATAGTTTAAAGGAATTTGGCCATGATCTATCCAAAGATATTGTGCACCATAGCTTACTGCATCAGCATAAGTTGAGGGTGGTTGATGCTTGATTAAAGAAAATTAAAAGCAAGTTGATTAAAATAGCAGCTTCGGGCTGAAAAGTTGCTAGGGCGATGAGAGTTAAGCCCTAATGAGTCACTTTACCCAAAAGAGTACCCTCACCTAGCTTGAAGCCTTATTACAAGTCTAGAAAAGACCTGTTTGATCCTGGCGAATCAGCTTTGAGGGTGTGTTAAATGGCAAGGGCAAGCCTATGGGTACCTGGACTATGCTTGTAACTTCTTTGATGAGCGCAAGAGTTTAGATTGCGTCCACGTAGTATAAAGAGTGGTGGACATCATTATTGTGAGGGCAACTGGAGTTTTGCTTAGTTTTGATATTTGCTGTAGGACATGACATCCATGTTGCGTGTGCTGAATTATAATTAATGCTGGGTGTAGAACATATTGGTTGAAACTCATGTGAGTGAAATAATGAGTGAATGGTTGCGTCAAAGTGATTCATTAGTTGGTTGCTTATCGTGGTATGGTTCATGTTTGCAATTGGATACTGATTGCTTGAGGACAAGCGATGATCTTAAGTTGAGGGTGTTGATGTTCCGGCTTTCGACGAAATATTTTGCATTATTTTATTAAGAAAGTTGTATGTTTTCAAGTAACTAAGGTTGCGTTTAATGCTGGGTTTTCATGTTTCAGGGTAAGGATCTAGCTGAAGAAAAACTCTCAGAGACGTGGTAGAAAAACACTTTTGACGATCAAAATGGTAGACCGGCAGTCTTACGATGGATCACCAACTTGACCGTCAGGCCTAAACAGAACCCAAGACTTCAGGCCTTGCAGCGATGGAATAAATAATGGACCGTCAGTCTTGAGATGGACCACCAATTTTGTCGTCAACGTCATCCAGAACCAAGCTCCCTGAAGGACTTAGCGACGGACCAAGTGGTGGAGCATCAGTCTTACGATAGACCACCAAGTTGGCCGTCAAGGTCATCCAGAACCTGGACCCTGAAGGAATCAGTGATGAACCAAATGGTTGACCGTCAGTCTTACGACAGACCACTAATTTGGCCACCAGTCTTATCCAGAAAGTGACCTTCCTAGATCAACAGTGATGGGCCAAATGGTAGACCGTCAACCTTACAACGGACCACTAATTTGGCTGTCACTTTGGAAGAAACTTTTATGATTTTGAATTTTAAATCCTTTTAGCTGGGAACATATAAATACCAAGTATTAGGGTTTAGTAGGCATCTTTGTCTTTAGTTTCATACTTTTTCTTCTATTGAGAGCTTTGTACTACTTTTTATTGAGATTTGAATCTAGAGATTGAGACGCAATTATTAGTTTTCATATTTTTTGTCAAATATTAAGAAGAACAATATTGTGACTTTTGTAAGTACTCTTTTGAAGATATTTATGAACATGAATATAACTTTGATTTCTGACATGGAGATGAGTAGCTAAACTTCCATAACTAGGGTTATGAGAGCCTCGATGTAGAGAACTATTTTGGGGTTGTGGATGGATTTGTTTTCTAACATCTATCAAATTTGCATGAATCTTTCTTCATTTTAATGACATATCTTGGTTGCAAACTTGAGAAGTGATCCCGTGAACTCCACTTGTTTGACAAAAAAGTAGATGTTGGGAAAAGAATTGATTCACATGTACTCCATAGGTTTACCCTTTGGGTTAATAGGTTGATGCCTTAACAAGATCAACCCTTATGAGAGTGTTATTGAATAATGCATGGACCCTTTAAGTTTGAGAGAAGTAAAAGGTGAAATACTTATTAGATTGAGAAACATATGGGTAATCTTTAGAATTCAATAATTCTTGCAATTGGATACATAAGTTAGAATTTGAGATCAAACTCACAACCCTAATTGTTTGAACATCTTGGGGAGCATAACTCTAGTTAATTTATTCTCATTAGAACTACATCTACATTTACTCTCAGTAGTTGGGCTTTTGTGTAACGCAAATATAAAAAAACACTGTTAACATTTCCAAACCTCCTTTATTTTGGAGCCTTAGATCAACAGTCTAACAATAGCCATAATACTTAGTGAACACAGTATTCCCTGTGGGATTCGACACCCAACCCAGTTGGGTTTTATATTTGACAGTGACCGCTTACTCTCTCATAAGAGAGTTGTAATTTGGTCATATTACTTATGGATAATGTGACATTGATATTGAATGATGAATTATGGAAATATACTCTACCTTACTTCTCTTTTCACTATTATTTACTTTAGCTCTCGCAAGGATTGCTCTTTACTTAAACCCTCATGGGGCTTGTTCTTTACTTTAGCTTTCATGGGGCTTGCTCTCTATTATTAACATTAATTTGGATATTATGATGATGTGATGGTACCCATCAAGGTTGGAGGATATCTGACTAGCCGTATGTATGGCAACTATATATATATATATACCCGACAATGGCGGAGGATGGTTATGATGATGATGGTTGTGATGATGATGGTTAAGAGGGAAATGGTTATGATTATGACTTGTGATGTTGATGAAGCACTTTGAATTTATTCTAGCATGCACATTGCTTATCACTAGTATGTGCCTGTATCTATCAGCTCATATGGATGGCTGCATAGGTAAAGGTGATGATTATGCCTTGTGGTGTTTTGTTTGTTGATTGAACCTTCTGAGCCTGATATAGTGGCGGGACTTTATAGGCTGGTTTTATATTTAGTTGTATGGACTATTCAATTATTTGCATTGTTATTGACATTATTATTATCATTGTTATGTTCATTATTATGGTTAGTTTATGACAAATTGGTCATTGATTCGGTATCGAGCCTTGAGTTATAATTCTGACATTATTTATCTTACGTTTATATTATAATGCATGGCCATATGATGACTATATATATATATATATGCATACTTAGCTATATGTAGCTATGTTATTACTGTCTATCCTTCATTTTCTTCATTTACTCCAATTATATACTCATTCCTTGGTTTTGTATACTTATATATATCTTCTTTCCGCTCTTACTTGTATATTGGCCAGTGATATATGGTATAGTATTGAGATTTCTAAGTATGGCTAGAATAAGTTACTGCATTCTTATTGCTTACTTAGCCTTAATATGTTAGTCTCTTGGACAAGAATAAGATAGTTTATCCTTATTATCTCATTGGTTGTCTTATATGGTTGGTGGATTCTATTTATATTTTATATATATATACATTATCTTTGGAGCTCAGTCAGCAGTTGCCTACTGATTACCATATGTTTGGTACTCATACTACACTTCTGTACCATGTAGATCGTAGTATGGGTTATCGCCGTTGATGTGTGTGTCATGTGAAGTATCCATGGTTCAGAGACTTAGAGTGAGCTCCTAAGATTTGGAGTATTACTCATCTTTCTCTTATTTATTAGACTAGTCTCTATGTTGTATTTGGAGATAAGTTGTATCAGTATTCATTTGTATACTTTAAAATCTTATTCATGTTGAAGCTCTTGTACTGATACCACTAGGTTTTGAGACTATATTATGTATTTGGTCCCGTATTATATCTTTTTCACAATCATTCCTTTATTTTTGTGTAAAGTTCATTACTAGTCATTCTGGACTACGGGTTTGGCTAGCCTACTGGTGGGTCATAGTACGCGTCATCATAATTCAAGAAATTAGGCCGTGACAACTATTGGGTGGACAATTGCCAACATCATACGAATTCCATCGGGGATCTATACTCATAAGATCCAGTTAGAAGAAGATTGCACTCCTACTATTGAGCATCAATGCAAAATCAATCCACCAATGCAAGAAATAGAGAAGACGGAAATAATAAAGTGGCTAGATGCAGAGTGGTTTACGTAATCTCTAACAACAAATAGGTAATCCCAGTCCAGTGTGTTCCCATAAAAAAGAGACATGACGATAGTAACCAATGAGAAAAATGAGTTGATTCCACTCAGGCTAGTAACAATTTATGCCATGCACCGACTACGTTCTAAAGGTGTATGATATCTATTTTGTCAGACATAGTGAAAGACAATTTAGAAGTGCTTATAGATGATTTTTCAATGGTAGGTGATTCATTTGATAGATGTTTGATGAACTTAAGCAGCACACTACAATGTTATGAGGAGTTCAACCTTGTCCTTAACTGGAAAAAATGCCATTTCATGGTGAAAGAGGGTGTAGTATTAGGGCATAAGATCTTAGCCAAAGTAATTGAGGTTGATTGACCTAAGATCAAAGTCATTGAAAAACTACCTCCTTATATCTCGGTGAAGGGGGTGCATATTTTTGTATGCCATGCAGGATTTTACCGGAGGTTTGCCAAATATTTTTCCAAAATTGCCAATCCACTTTGCAAATTATTGGAAAAGGAGCTAAGTTTGTGTTTGAAGACGATTTTCGAAAGGACTTTCAATTCCTTGAAGAAAAATTAGTTGTTGCTCTCACAATCATTGCTCCAGATTAGTCCAAACCATTTGAAATGGTGTGTGATGCAAGAGGGGTTGCACTTCGGGTTGCTCTTGGGTAAAAAAAAAAAACTCTTTCATCTTATTTATTATGCCAGTAAAGCATTTAATGGAGAACAAAAGAACTATACAGTTATCGAGAAGGAGCTCCTAGCCATATTTGATGCTTTCAAAAAATTTTGGGCGTACTTATTGGTAGCAAAGGTGGTAATGCATACAGTCTAAGCAGCACTAGGATACTTAATGGCAAAGAAGGATGGCAAACCAAGGATAATAAGATAGGTATTGTTGCTTCATGAGTTTGACTTTGAAGTCAAATATAGGAAACAGTGTGAAAATTAAGTGGCAGACTATTTATCTCAATTAGATAATGAAGGAAAGAGCTTGGAAGAGTTAAAAATTGATAACTCTTTTCCTGATGAGCAGGTTCTTGCAGCTAATCTAAAT
The DNA here is from genome assembly GCF_002878395.1 of Capsicum annuum. Lineage (NCBI taxonomy): Eukaryota > Viridiplantae > Streptophyta > Magnoliopsida > Solanales > Solanaceae > Capsicum > Capsicum annuum. The sequence continues at coordinate 112,163,328 of NC_061117.1, forward strand.
CTGATGACATGGTATGTAGATTTTGCAAATTATATGGTTAGTGACATAATTCCAGATAACCTTAGCTTTCATCAAAAGAAGAAGTTTCTGCATGAGATAAAAAGGTATTTTTGGGATAAACCTTATTTATTCAGGCATTGTGTTTATAACATTATTAGGAGATGTATATCGGAGGTGGAAATAGTGAATATTTTAGAAGCTCATCATTCTTCCCAGTGGGGGACATGCATAGGCGATCGGACTGCTAAAAAGATCTCACAGAGTGGGTACTATTAGACCATAATTTATAAATATACTTATCAATTTGTGAGGGCCTGTGATTTATGTTAGTGACATGAGTCCATCTCTATACACCATGAGATGTCGATGACTAAGATGCTAAAAGTGGAGTTGTTTGATGTGTAGGGTGTAAATTTCATAGGGCCCTTTGTGATTACTTATGGTCTCAATTATATCTTAGTTGTTGTGGACTAAGTGTCCAAATCGGTAGAACTTGTGGCTCTAGTAGACAATGAAGTCAAGAGAGTGGTTGAATTTTTGAGAAAGAACATTTTCTCCCATTTGGTGTTCCACAAACCATAATAGATGATGGAGGTTCTCACTTTTGTAACAAGATGTTCTAGGCTGCTTTGGAAAAGTATGGGGTGAAGCAACACAAGGTAGCCGCACCTTATCACCCACAAACTAGTGGGCAATTGGAAGTGTTGGACAGGGATGCAAATAGAAGTGATTGGTTTATAAAACTTGATGATGCTCTTTGGGCATATTGAACCATTTTCAAGACACCCATTGGAATGTCTCCTTACCAACTTGTCTTTGCTAAAGCTTGTCACTTGCCAATGGATCTAGAATGTAAGGCATTGTAGGCACTCAAGAAATTGAACTTGAGTTGGAAAAAAGCAATTGATATGAGGCTAGATCAGCTAAATGAGATGGATGAGTTTCAACTCCGAGCTTATGAGCGGGCTGATCTTTACAAGGAAAGGTTGAAGTGGTACTATGATCAGAGAATTAAGAGAAGAGGCTTCAAAGTAGGTGATTGGGTGTTGCTATTTAACTCGATATTTAAGATTTTCCATGGAAAGCTGAAATTGAAGTGGTCGAGACCATTCAAAGTAACTTAAGTCTTTCCATCCGGAGTGATCAAATTGGAAAACAAGGATGGAAGTATGTTCAAGGTCAATAGACAAAGGAACAAACAATACATTGGTCCAATGGATGAGGTAAAAGTGTTATCTATGGTTTATCTTTATAAAGTCTGAGTAATCAAGATAACCGAGTCATGTTGTAACATTAAATCAGGAGCTAGTGGGAGGCAACCCACAATGTGTTTTAAAATCATGTAGGTAGTTGTTTCTTATTCATTTGAATATTTAATCTGTGTGTTGAGTGTGGAGTTGTAATTGCAAGAATTATAAGGAGTATTCTGGATAAGTAGGGATGGTAAGCCTAATGGTTCGTCAGCCATGCGATAGACCATCGTGGGGACCATCACAATTAGGTCAGCATACTATACATACTGGATAAGGCATGAAGGACACAAAGATGGACTATTAGCTTAGCGATGGGCCATCACTGTGACCGTCACCCTTTAAAAGTGTTGATTTGATTTTGGTAAGTAGTGATGACCACCATGATGGGTTTTCACCTTTGTGATGGACCATCACGGTAACTATCGCAGCAATAAGTGAGCTAGCCCAAGTCCAAATTTTGTATCATTTTTTTAAATTAGTCCCATGACCCAACCCAAGTACATTAAAGTATAAAATTGGAGCAATTATTCAGGTACATGCACGACCTTTTCACTTCAACTTCTGAAATAGTTGAAACTCCCACATTCATCCACTTTAAATTGCATTCACTCTCCCATAAAATTTTCAGTTCATTCCCATTTTCTATTTAAGTTCTGGTAGTCATCTAATTGTTCTACCATTCACTTCATTCAAGTTCTCTCCAATAAATTAGTGATTCTTGTGTGTCTTTGGTTAAGTTTTACCAATTTCAAGTAGTTGTGAAGTCGTATTGCATGTCCAGGTATGTTTCTTAGCCTTAATTCTTCATAGGGTTATGGTTTAATAGTTGAAATGATTAGAATAGTTGGATTTTTCTTAAATTTGTTATTATGAGTGAATAAAAAAAGTGTATGTATATAATGGTGGAGGCTGTATGGGGTGATATCTAAGTAACCTCTTAATAGCATGTAATTTAAGGGAATCCTGAGTAAAAATTGAGATTACAATCAAGTTAAAAGTGCAGGAACACCAAGTATTCGATGGAGTGCCCCAAAGAAGAAAAATGGACTAGGCTAAGCGACAAGCATGCTGATGAAGCAACCTACATGCCAGCGATCACCACCTTTACGATGGACCGTCACTTTTTTCATCGAAGGAAGGGGGAACCATGATCTAATGAATTTTGAAAAATAGCAACGGTCGAACCAATGAACCGTCAACTTTGCGATGGATCATCGGGATCTTCATTGCATTTCCACTATGATACTGCTTAATGGGGATGAGAAGGGCGATGGTCCGTCAACCCGACCATCACCCATAAGTAGAATAAAAGTTGTTTGTGCAGCTAATGGTTGTGCATTATATATATCTTAGCTCAGGTAATATGGCTCAGAAGCTTCCTTCGAGGAGAGGTGGGGGTTGATCTAGACCAACTCAAGAAACCACCACCTCACGAATCTAAAATGAACAAAAGAGGGATATTGAGGCCCCAGCCTACCACACTCAATAAAGCAAGGGGAAAAATCAACCACTCTCCCAGTCTAATGAGAAGAGTGAATCATTGAGTATGGGGGATAGCAGTGATAAGAGGAGTGAAAATAATGGTAGTTCCATCTCAAGCCCCGAGGTTGAAGGAGGAAAAGAGGTCACCATCAATCCTATAATATATGCTAAATAGAAAGAGGGTGATACAATTTGGAGTAAGGACCTAGAGGTTCGAGAATCAATTCGATGGAAAGTTGAGGGGTAAAAAACACTTCTATAATGGGATCCAACCAACACAAAGTAGAAACATAAAGAGGCTAATTACAAAAGAACATCAAATTATCATAACTGGCCTTAATGAGTATTCAAACTTAGAGAGGAGATTCAATGAATATGAGCTGGGATGCTTGACCAAGCCTCCAGGATCATACTATCCAAATTTGGTTCATGAGTTTTTCTCTAAATATTTAACAATATTAGAGAAAGATTTCCCAAAAGGATCAAAGGTGGAATATATATGAAATAGGACAAGAGTTTTAGTAAGAGAGCTGACAGCTGATATATCTGATCAAACCATCAATCAAATTTTATTCAGTCAGTAGTACACCGATCCCACCATCACACTAGAGCTTGACCATCAGATGACCACAACACACGACCAGTGACCATGGCTATCTCTTATTCTGACAAATGGTGGTAATTAGTCATGGTTTCAGCACACAAAAAGGATTGCAAAATCAACCCTAAGATTTAAGGTAAAGTTTTGGTGGGCCATAGTCAGGCTAAGGCTAATGTTGATAGGAGGAGATTCAAATCGTAACCCTTAGAGAGTTATTCTGCTAGGAAGATTAATAGAAGGCTTGAAGATTGACTTTGGTCAGATAATTGGTGATGAGATATTTGTTTGGGCTTATAAAACTTCCAGTGCATTACTATTCCAATACCTAATCATTGAGCTTTGCAGGCAAGAAAATGTGTTTGATAAGTGGATTATGAAATTCAGGCAATAAGGAGAGAGGATATTGAAAAGACAAAGGATATCTCAGTTAGTTATCATGTCCCAGTAGTATTTAGTTCGGACCTTAGTAAACTCAGTCGGCTAGAAGAACTATGTAGCATTCTGTCAGTTAACAGAATACAGTAGTATTCTATCAGTCAATGGAACTCCATGAATTTAGTTTAGTCCATTTTAGTTAATCATGTTCAATGTCAATTCATATGGGAGTAGGAATTAGCACCAAGTGAACCCAAGGATGGGAACACACACTGCCAGGGGAGGGTGTGATTCTTAGAAGCAATCCTTACATTCCAGAACTATGTAGCCAGCATAGGTTGAGACATCAACAATATCAGATGAGGGTTGATGAGATGGATAATCACTATCAGATGAGGGTCCCACCATTCTATTTTAGGGATATTGTCAGATGAGGGTCACTCACAGTTTGTCTTTACCAGTGGTGTGGTATTGACACCCTTCTAATTGGGGTTACAGATTGGACCCCCAACATAGCTATAGTAGCTTATGAGGGGCATATCGGTTAGATGACTACTTCCCATAGTTTGAGTTATAGAATCAGGACTGTCAGATACAGTCATTCAATCTCAGTAATAGAACTCAAATAGTTCTTCAGATTTTAGGACTGTCAGTTATAGTTAACTCAGAATAGTATGGAACTCAGCTAGTTCCATCAAAACCTAGACTGTCAAATTAGTCGCTCAGTATCAGTTATTTTAGTAATACAGTTATTAGTATCCCATTGTATCAGTATTCAGTTTCAGGACTGTCAGATACAGTCAATCAGACTAGTTCTTCATAATCAGAAATGTCAAAAATAGTCTTTCCTTTATTAATAATATAGCATCAGTTCCTCAGTACTCCATAGACTTAGTTATTTAGTATCCCAGTATAAGCACTCATATATCAGTAAATTCATATTATCAGAATTCGCAAGTCAGTGTTATCACAAATTCAGTTACAATTTCTTATTCATACATGTATTCTCACATTCATGTTATTCAGTCAGTTAGTATGTTCATGAATATGAACCATTGCATTCAGCCTACCTCACTTGCATACCAGTACATTCAACGTACTGACGTATTTGCGCTATGGTGTTTTATACCATAGGTTTAGAAGCACAAGCTTTTGAGTATACTTAGCAGATCAGACGTTCAGCAACCAAAACTTACAGTGAGTCCTCATCATTCAAGGATAACATGATTATTTTATTACTTTATTATTTTAATAATTCAGAGTTAGCAGGGGATATGTCCCATCAACTCCACAGTTTTTAGGCAGTTTAGAGTCTTTCAGACTACAGCATATGTTCAGATAGTTTATTTTAGTTTTGGGTATTTTTATACCCTATTACAGACATTGTATTATATTTAGTATTAGTTCAGTTTTGTACCTTATGGACTTACAACTTATATTTCGCATATTTACAATGAATTATTCAGTGCTCAATTACAGATATCAGTCATGGGTTAGCTTGTGGTCCTTCGAGGTCATGAGCACCGTGTAGCATTTTGGGTACTAGATTTGGGGCATTATAAACTTTGTATCACAGCCTAAGGTTCAACAGTATACTTGAAATTCTGAAAATCCGTATCTAATAGAGTCTTCTGCATGGGTGTATTGTGCACCACACTTATGTGCAGGAAGCTATGAGATGTTTTAGGAATCGTTTCCCTTCATTCATGATTTATATTGTGCTATAGAAAGGTTCTCTAAGAAATTCATGTAGGTTCTCATCATGCTCCACACATGTTAACTCCACCTTACTTTCAAGGTAACAAAAGCAATGAAGCTCAAGGTCCTAGGGGTCGGACTTTCTTAAAAAGTCCCCGCAGACAGTTATGGGATTACCTACAGGCTCAAATATATCCCATCAGTTTTATTATGTTCCAAAGTTGTACAGATCTCATTCATGATCTTGAGAACTCATTCGCGAACCCAAAATTAGATATTCCATCAAATCCTTTCTCAGAATCCTATAATAGTTTATGATCTAGAGTTAGAGGCATGAACCTAAGAGTTTAGCAGTAGTAGATTTGGGATAATGTTATCCAAATTGAGCAGATAATGTATTCATGGGGATAGTTGTACCAAGGTAGACCAGTGCTTGAACAGTATAAGCAAGAATTTAAGATTATTGATCTAAAATTAAGTATGAAGGTGTGAATGTGGATTAGGAGATGCAATATTAGTACTATATAAAGAAACAAAAGCAGATGAAGTGTTTAGTAAGGCAAGCATGTGTCGAACAAAGTGTAAGTAAGTGATGAGGAATGCCGTTCTTTCATAGTTTAGTAAAGTATTCACAGACTTATGATGATGTCTTAAAGCTAAGGGGGAGATGATAGATCAAGTGACCAATTCAGGCTCTCAGATTCCAGTAGTAGTGCCAGTACATATAGAAAAGTAGTAAGGGAAGATAATTACCTACCCATCCTTATCTTAGTGTAAAATTTGGTACTTCAATCAGCATGATGCCTACGCTTGTTTTACATCCCTGTTCCATGAACACAACTTATATTCACACATTTTCCATAGAATCATGTACGATTCCAGTTCCCAACATAAGGATTTCAGTTCTATTTCCCTACATAATATAAATCATATCCCATGAATGTAGAAAACTCCAAACTCTGGTCATGCAGCTCATAACTCATGTACACATATCATGCTTTACCGTATACTCAGCTTTCATGGCTCATGGTACGCCTCTACTGATCAGTTAAATTCAGACTATGTTGTGCATATCCTTAGTTTAGACCTCTTGGTGAGTCCATGATATTTATATTCTATTCCTCGGGCTTCAATCAAGTGTCAAGTTCAGTTAGTGCCTATTCATACTTCAGGCCCTCCTGATTTAACCCTTTAGTGAGCTCTTTTTGTGAAAACAGTGTAGTGATGGGCAGTTGCTTAAAGGGGTGAGAGTAAATATTACATGTTAAGAGAAGGTTGTTGCATTTTTATTTTACACGAGGGTGTAGTTATGAAGATAGGATTGGATATTAGGTTAGTGTGAAAGTAAATGGCTAGCAAGAGGTTTTATTTAGAAGTTAGGAAAGTACAGAGTATGAGTGTACATTCAGATCTTTGACTTATGTCAGCCCCCGTCGTGTAACAATCAAAATTCAGTTGCCATCTCAGTTATAGTTTTAGTATTCAGTACTCAGTAATTAGTGTTCGGTCTTAGAATTTAGTACCTCAGTACCAGTCTAAACCTTAGTTATCAGAAACTAGTATTCAATCCCAGCTACAGTCTTACTTATAGTTACAGTCTCAATTACCGTCTTATCTATAATCTCAGTCCTAGTTCAGTAATCAGGTCGATAACTCAGTTCAATTTTGGGTTTACTCGACCATAGCATACAATTATTAGCTACTCAATTGTCATCTTTCTAGTACCTCAGTTTACAAGACTGTTCTAGAAGCATGTTGTACTCTTGGTGTTTCATTCTCAAATAATACAATTACCCTCAGTTCATGCTCAGTATCTCATGTCAACCAGTCAGTCCTTATCTTCTTTGCATAATGCTCTGCAGTTGCAGTCCTGTTATTCAAGACTAAATATAGTTTAGTCTTACACGCCCCGTATTCCGCTATCAGCTATTCGTTAATCAGATAATTAGTGTATTTATGCACTCGTGTTCAGCACCCATATGAATCTTTTCAGTAGCCTTAGTTTTAGTGTGAGAGACTTAGACATTTTATCTTAAATGGTGTTCGTAGGCCTCAACCCATCTAACCAAACTTTAGCCATGTGATAATTTTCTTATTCAACTATCTTGTTTAGACAAGGACAAGATTTCCTTTTTCACTAAAGACGCTAGAACTCTATAGAAAGAGTGTTAAAGAAAGGCTCCAGTCGACCATAAGTTTTCATCACGAGCTAGTCCGTAAAACCAGAAAGTCAGTCTATCAGTCATAACAGACAACTTTAGATGGTGTGGTTTCCCTATCTTTCCCACCTAATTGCACTATTCAAAATCTCATGAATGTGATCATTCTAAGATGGACAAACTAGGTAGTTGCATGTTAAACTTGGTTCATGTATCATGCCTTAGTTTTATATCCCAGATATTCAGTCATGATTCGGTTCGTTCGTGCCCTGTGCATCATACCAGTTTTCCTCAGTATCGCAGTCAAGTCATTATTCTTCTAAGGACCTAGTGTCCCAATGGGGAGACACACTATAATTCCCCAAAACTTTTGTGACATAAACATACCGCTGTCTTCTCGTAATAAATCCAGTTTAGTACTCTCAATCATGCATTCATGTCTCAGCTTAGTCATAAAATCATGCATCAGATATGCATGCTCAGTATGAATCTCAGTAATGTCAGTTAGAAAGTCATGTTTCAGCTATTCATGATCAGTATGTACTTTATCTTATCGTTTCTCCCATCTAAATTAGTCATATTTGAGGATGAATGTTCCCAAAAGGGAGATATTGTAATACCTCATACTTCTACCTAGCTTAAAATCATCCCAGATATGTTAAAAACTTACTTCGAAGATGAATCCACTTTTATACATAAGGTATTTTAAAGATTTTCACTTTTTATCATGTGGGAAATCAAATAATATATCCATCATTACAAAATTCTCCCAAATCCGATACTCGGGCGAAGAGTTAGAGCTATTTTAGTAAGACAGTGTGTCACTTGAGCCATCAACGCATCACGGAGCCAGCCAAAATGGCAATCATCAAAATCCAGTGAGCCTCCACGATTATGGCGCATCACGCCAAGGCTCAAATTTAGAGTTGTCAAATTCCAGTGACGCGGCACGATTGTGCCGTGAAGCGCGAGGGGTCCAGGTTAGGAAATTTTCACAGAATTAAAATACGCATTCAAGGGTTAAAAGGGTCAATTTATCACCCCCTATATAGACCCAATAACACGTGATTCAGCCATAATTCACCCAAAATATATTATTTCTCTCAAGTTTCCCTGAAGAACAAGCTAGGGTTTTTAATTGGGGATTCGAATCTAAGACTCAAATTCAAGAATCTCTCCGTCAATCTTCGTACAATCAAAAATTAAGGTATTCACAGTGTTCATTCATGGATTCCTTTTATCCATGAAGCCTAAGAATCAAGTTTTAAATCTTTTGTTGTGAATATTTTGTTGTGGGTTGATTATGTTCATGTGATTATGATTGTATGGTTCCCAAGTTGGAATCTTTATGTGTTGTTCATGAACCTATGCTAGTATATGTTCTGAAACATGTGAAATTGAGTTGAAATATGGAGTTTTGTTGTATTAATTTGATGTTCATGCCTATACCCTAAGTCATGCGTCCTAGGTGTTTGATAGAATACCTAAGAGAATAGAAATTATGCAATATAGCTTAATTGTGACCCAAGTGATAATTGCATTCTTTACCTTATGACCAAGAATGACTAACATGATATTGTGTGCATTATGAATGGTTGAGGGAATGTCCATGAGAATAGGTTTATGAAAGTATTACTCGTTTATATACAATTCCATTCATGTACAAGACTATGATAAACATGTGCTTTATGAAATTCCCAAATTGATGTATTATGAATTGTTGATATTGGTCATGTGTTCAAGAAGTGTAATGTTCTGTCAGTTTTAAGCTATCGAGTTCTGGGGGTACTTGTTCTCGATAATTTAGCTGTGTACCTAGAGCTAGTGTCATGTTTTCATGATACTCTTAGCCAAGCCATGATCAGTAGAATTCAGTCAGTCATGTGACAGGAAAACTCGATAAACGTAGTATCTATCCAGTCCCATTCAGTAATCTCAGTAATCTCAGGAATCTCAATGATCTTAGTCAGTCATCATGTCCCAGTAGTATTCAGTTCAAACCTTAGTAAACTCAGTCAACTAGTAGAACTCAGTAGCATTCTTTTAGTTAATAAAATTTGGTAGTATTTCGTTAGTCAATGGAACTCCATGAATTTAGATTAGTCCAATTCACTTAATCATGTTCAGTGTCTATTCAGATGGGAGTAGGAATTAGCACCGAGTGAATCCAAGGATGGGAACACACACTGCCAGAGGAGGGTGTGATTCTTAGAAGCAATCCTTGCATTCCAAAACTATGTAGCCAGCATAGGTTGAGACATCAACACTATCAGATGAGGGTTTATGAGATGGATAATCACTATCAGATGAGGGTCCCACCATTTTCTTTTGGGGACACTATTAGATGAGGGTCACTCACAGTGTCTTTACCAGTGGTGTAGTATTGACACCCTTCTAATTGAGGTTACAGATTGGACCCCAACATAGCTATAATAGCTTATGAGGGCCATATTAGTTAGATGACTACTTCCTATAGTTTCAGTTACAGAATCAAGACTGTCAGATACAGTCATTCAATCTCAGTAATAGAACTCAGATAGTTCTTCAGATTTTAGGATTATTAGATATAGTTAACTCAGAACAGTACGGAACTCAGCAAGTTCCATCAGAACCTAGACTATTAAATCAGTCGTTCAGTATCAGTTATTTCAGTAATACAGTTATTACTATCCCATGGTATTAGTATTCAGTTTCAGGACTGTCAGATACAGTCAATTAGACTCGTTTTTCATAATTAGAACTGTCAAAAATAGTCTTTCCTTTATTAATAATATACCATCAGTTCCTTAGTACTCTATTGACTCAGTTATTTAGTTTCCCAGTATAAGCACTCAGATATCAGTAAATCCATGTTATCAGAATTCACAAGTCAGTTTTAGCACGAATTTAGTTGCAATCTCTTATTCATGCATGCATTCTCACATTTATGTTATTCAGTCAGTTAGTATTGTTCGTGCATATGAACCATTGCATTCAGCCTTTCTCACTTGCATACCAGTACATTCAACGTACTGACGCATTTGCGCTATGGTGTTTTATACCATAGGTTTAGAAGCATGAGCTTCTGAGCATTCTTAGTAGATCAGACCTTCAGTAACCAAAACTTACAGTGAGTACTTATCATTCGAGAATAACATGATTATTTTATTACTTTATTATTTTTATAGTTTGGAGTTAGTTGGGGACATGTCCCATCAACTCCATAGTTTTTAGGCAGTTTAGAGGCTTTTAGACTACAGTATGTGTTCAGACAGTTTATTTTAGTTTTGAGTATTTTTATACCCTATTATAGACATTGTATTATTTTTAGTATTAGTTCAGTTTTGTACCCTATAGCCTTACGGCTAATAATCTGCCTATTTATAATATATTATTCAGTGCTCAGTTACAGATATCAGTCATGGGTTAGCTTGCGGTCCTTCGAGGTCATGCGCACTGTGTAGCATTTCGAGTACTAGATTTGGGGCATTACAAACCTTTGTATTAGAGCCTAATGTTCAACAGTATACTTGGAAGTTTGAAAAGCCGCATCTAATAGAGTCTTCTGCATGGGTGTGTTGTGCACCACACTTATGTGCAGAAAGCTATGGGATGTTTTAGGAACTGTTTCCCTTCATTCATGTTTTAAATTGTGCTATAGAAAGTTTCTCTAAGAAATTCATGTAGGTTCTCATCATGATCCACTCATGTTAACTCCACTTTACTTTCAAGGTAACAAAAATAGTGAAGCTCAAGGTCCTAGGGGTAGGCCTTTCTCAGAAAGTCCTCGCAGATAGTTATGGGATTGCCTACTAGCTTAAATATATCCCATCAGTTTTGTTATGTTCCAAAGTTGTACAGATCTCATTCATGATCATGAGACCTTATTTGCGAACCCAAAATTAGATATGCCATCAGATCGTTTCTCAGAATCCTATAATAGTTTATGACCTAGAGTTAGAGGCATGAACCTAAGAGTTTAGTAGTAGTAGATTTGGCATAACGTTATCCAAATTGAGCAGATAATGTATTCATGGGGATAGTTGTACCAAGGTAGACCAGTAGGCTTGAATAGTGCAAGCAAGAATTTAAGATTATTGATCTAAAATTAAGTATGAAGGTGTGAATGTGGATTAGGAGATGCAATATTAGTACTATATAAAGAAACAAAAGCAGATGAAGTGTTTAGTAAGGCAAGCATGTGTCGAACAAAGTGTAAGTATGTGATGATGATTGCAGTTCTTTCATAGTTTAGTAAAGTATTCATAGACTTATGATGATGGCTTAAAGCTAAGGGGGAGATGATAGATCAAGTGACCAATTCAGGCTCTCAGATTCCAGTAGTAGTGCTAGTACATATAGAAAAGTAGTAAGGGAAGATAATTACCTACCCATCCTTATCTTAGTGTAAAGTTTGGTACTTCAGTCAGCATGATGCCTACGCATGCTTCACATCTCAGTTCCATGAACACAGCTTATATTCATATGTTCTCCATAGAATCATGTACGATTCCAGTTCCCAACATAAGGATTTCAGTTCTATTTCCCTCAGTAATACAAATCATGTCCCATGAATGTAGAAAACTCCAAACTCAAGTCATGCAGCTCATGACTCATGTACACATATCATGCTTTATAGTATACTAAGATTCCATGGCTCATGCTACGCCTCTACTGTTCAGTTAAATTCAGACGATGTTATACATATCCTCAATTTAGACCTCTTGGTGAGTCCATGATATTTATATTCTATTCCTCAAGCTTCAATCAAGTGTCTAGTTCAGTTAGTGCACATTCATGCTTCAGGTCCGCCTGATTTAACCTTTCAGTGAGCTCTCTTTGTGAAAACAGTGTAGTGATGGGAAGTTGCTTAAAGGGGTGAGAGTAAATATTACATGTTAAGAGAAGATTGTTGCATGTTTATTTTACACGAGGGTGTATTTATGAAGATAGGCTTGAATATTAGGTTAGTGTGCAAGTAAATGGCTAGCAAGAGGTTTTATATAGATTTAGGACAGTACAGAGTATAAGTGTACATTCAGATCTTTGACTTATGTCAGCCCCCGTCGTGTAACTATCAAAATTCAGTTGCCATCTCAGTTACAGTTTTAGTATTTAGTACTCAGTAATTAGTGTTCAGTCTTAGAATTTAGTACCTCAGTACCAGTCTAAACCTTAGTTATCAGAAACCAGTATTCAGTCCCAACTACAGTCTTAGTTACAGTTACAGTCTTAATTACCGTCTTATCTATAATCTTTGTCCCAGTCCTAGTTCAGTAATCAGGTCGGTAACTCAGTTCAATTTTGGGTTTACTCAACCATAGCATACAGTTATTAGCTACTCAATTATTAGCCTTCTAGTACCTCGGTTTACAAGACTGTTCTAGAAGCATGATGTACTCTTGGTGTTGCATTCTCAAATAATACAATTACCCTCAGTTCATGCTCAGTATCTCATGTAAACCAGATAGTCCTTATCTTCTATGCATAACACTCTATAGTTGTAGTCCATTTATTCAAGACAAAGTACAGTTCAGTCTTACACGCCCAGTATTCAGCTATCAGCTATCCAGTTAATCAGATAAGTTAGTGTATTAATGCACTCGTGTTCAACACCCATGTGAATCTTTTCAGTAGCCTCAGTTTTAGTGTAAGAGACTTAGACATTTTATCTTAAATGGTGTTCGTAGGCCTCAACCCATCTAACCAAACTTTAGCCATATGGTGATTTTCTTATCCAGCTATCTTGTTTAGACAAGGCCAAGATTTCCTTTTTCATTAAAGACACGAGAACTCTATAAAAAGAGTGTTAAAGAAAGGCTCCAGTCGACCATAAGTTTTCATCATAAGCTAGTCCATAAAACCAGAAAGTCAGTCTATCAGTCATAACAGAAAACTTCAGATAGTGTGGTTTCCCTATCTTTCCCACCTAATTGCACTATTAAAAATCTCATAAATGTGATCATTCTAAGATGGACAAACTAGGTAGTTGCATGTTCAACTTGGTTCATGTATCATGCCTTAGTTTTATATCCAAGATATTCAGTCATGATTCGGTTTGTTTGTGCCCTGTGTATCATACCAGTTTTCCTCAGTATCGCAGTCAAGTCATTATTGTTCTAGGGACCTAGTGTCCCAAGGGAGAGATACACTATAATTCCCAAAAACTTTTGTGACATAAACATGCCGCTCTCTTCTCGTAACAAATCCAGTTAAGAGTAGTGGGTACCCATAGGTTGACCCTCTAGCTCCAATCTCGGTCGTATACCATATATTCAAGATACTTAGTTCTGATCATGATATTCAGCTCATGTATCATGTATCATGTTCCAGACCCAGTTACGTTCTCATGTTTCCGCTCATGCATATTTAGTAATTAAGCTAAGACTCCACCTTAGGTAATAACTTTTCTTAAGCTTATCCAGTTTCATGTTCAGGTTTCAGTTACAAATGGGATATTCAGTTTCATGCTCAGTTTTTATTTCGAACTTGGTATCGTTACCCTTACATGTTCAATCCCATGTTCATGAGTCAGTTCAATCATGTATTCACGCATTAGATATGTGTGATCAGCTTATTAGTACTCTCAGTGATGCATTCATGTCTCAGCTCAGTCATAAAATCATGCATCAGATATGCATGCTCAGTATGAATCTCAGTAATGTCAGTCAGGTAGTCATGTTTCAGCTGTTCATGTTCAGTATGTACTTCATCTTATCATTTCTCATATCTAAATTAGTCTCATTTGAGGATGAATATTCCCAAAGGGGAGATATTGTAATACCCCGTTCTTCTACCTAGCTTAAAATCATCCCAGAAAGGTTAAAGACTTACTTCAAAGATGAATCCACTTTTATACATGAGGTATTTTAAAGATTTTCACTTTTTATCATGAGGGAAATCAAATAATATATCCATCAATACCAAATTCTCCCAAATCTGACACTTGGGTGTAGAGTTAGAGCTATTTTAGTAAGACAGTGTGTCACTTGAGCCATCAACGCATCGCGGAGCCAGCCAAAATGGCAATCATCAAAATCCAGTGAGCCTCCGTGATTATGGCACATTGCGCCATGGCTCAAATTTAGAGTTGTCAAATTCCAGTGACACGGCGCGATAGCGCCGCGAAGCGCGAGGGGTCCAGGTCGGAAAATTTTCACAGAATTAAAATACGCATCCAAGGGTTAAAAGGATCAATTTCTCACCCCTTATATAAACCCAATAACACGTGATTCAGCCATAATTCACCCAAAATATATTGTTTCTCTCAAGTTTCTCTGAAGAACAAGTTAGGGTTTTTAATTGGGGATTCGAATCTAAGACTCAAATTCAAGAATCTCTCCTTCAATCTTCGTACAATCAAAAATTAAGGTATGCACAGTGTTCATTCATGGATTCCTTTCATCCATGAAGCCTAAAAATTAAGTTTTAGATGTTGTATTGTGAATATTTTATTGTGGGTTGATTATGTTCATGTGCTTATGATTGTATGGTTCCCAAGTTGGAATCCTTATGTGTTGTTCATGAACCTATGCTAGTATGTGTTCTGAAACATGTGAAATTGAGTTGAAATACGGAGTTTTGTTGTATTAATTTGATGGTCATGCCTATGCCCTAAGTCATGCATCCTAGGTGTTTGATATAATACCTAAGAGAATAGAAATTATGCATTATAGCTTAATTGTGACCCAAGTGATAAATGCATTCTTTATCCGATGACCAAGAATGACTTCTATGATATGTGTACATTATGAATAGTTGAGGGAATGTCCATGAGAATAGGTTTATGAAAGTATTACACGTTTATATGCAATTCCATTCATGTACAACAGTATGATAAATATGTGCTTTATGAAATTCCCAAATTGATGTATTATGACTTGTTGATATTGGTCATGTGTTCAAGAAGTGTCATGTTCTGTCAGTTTTATGCTATCGAGTCCTGAGGGTACTTGTACCCGATAATTTAGCTGTATACCTAGAGCCAGTGTCATGTTTTCATGATACTCTCAGCCAAGCCATGATCAGTAGAATTCAGTCAGTCATGTGACTCAGGAAAACTCTATAAACTCAGTATCAGTCCAGTCTCATTCAGTAATCTCAAGAATCTCAATGATCTCAGTCAGTCATCATGTCCCAGTAGTATTCAGTTCAAACCTTAGTAAACTCAGTCAACTAGCAGAACTCAGTAGCATTCTTTCAGTTAACAGAATTTGGTAGTATTTTCTCAGTTAATGGAATACCATGAATTTAGTTTAGTCCAATTCAGTTAATCATGTTCAGTTTCTATTCAAATGGGAGTAGGAATTAGAACCGAGTGAATCCAAGGATGGGAACACACACTGCCAGAGGAGGGCGTGATTCTTAGAAGCAATCCTTGCATTCTAGAACTATGTAGCCAGCATAGGTTGAGACATCAACACTATCAGATGAGGGTTGATGAGATGGATAATTACTATCAAATGAGGGTCCCACTATTCTCTTTTGGGGACACTATTAGATGAGGGTCACTCACAGCTTGTCTTTACCAGTGGTATAGTATTGACACCCTTCTAATTGGGGTTACAGATTGGACCCCAACATAGCTATAATATCTTATGAGGGGCATATTGGTTAGATGACTACTTCCCACAGTTTTAGTTACAGAATCAAGACTGTCAGATACAGTCATTCAATCTCAGTAATAGAACTCAGATAGTTCTTCAGATTTTAGGATTATCAGATATAGTTAACTCAGAATAGTATGGAACTCAGCTAGTTCCATCAGAACCTAGACTATTAAATCAGTCACTCAGTATCAGTTATTTCAGTATTACATTTATTAGTATCCCATGGTATTAGTATTCAGTTTCAGGACTGTCAGATACAGTTAATTAGACTAGTTCTTCATAATCAGAACTGTCAAAAATAGTCTTTCCTTTATTAATAATATACCATCAGTTCCTCAGTACTATATAGACTCAGTTGTTTAGTTTCCCAGTATAAGCACTTAGATATCAATAAATCCATGTTATCAGAATTCACAAGTCAGTTTTAGCACGAATTTAGTTACAATCTCTTATTCATGCATGCATTCTCACATTTATGTTATTCAGTCAGTTAGTATTGTTCGTGCATATGAACCATTGCATTCAGCCTTTCTTACTTGCATACCAGTACATTCAACGTACTGACGAATTTGCGCTATGGTGTTTTATACCATAGGTTTAGAAGCATGAGCTTC